>NC_054536.1:75299819-75414819 GCF_017654505.1 Polyodon spathula
AATGTGTTAATTGCCTTTATGTATGTATTTATTTATTTATTTATTACCATGGATGTGTTTTCCCATTTCTGTTGATACAATCTTTGGTTTGTGTAATGTTTTCCTTGTAAAGGAATACAGCTTTACTGTAGCAGATGCCGAATGCTAATATGGTAGAGTGCTTAAAGGTAATGGCTAGCAATTTTTAATATACAGATGATGATCAGTCTTTAAGAGATGTCTTGCTACTCATCTTAGATTAATCTGCAGACATGTTAATTCTTCCTGTCATTAACAACGAGCATGCTGGAAGCATTTTAACATTTAAGGTGTACAGATTTGCTGTTAGCATCCTCGATATTTATCCACCCAAGCTTATCTATCATCTGTAATCATGCAAAGAGCAGGATTACTTCATCATCACATTTTATTGAAAAGAATAGGAAAGATTTACATTAGAATGCATGACGTGCAAGAAAAATACATTGAAATGATGATCAAAAAATGTAATTTGGAGACTGTAGCTCCATTGGTTTTGTGATGCTCATTTAGAGCAATGATCTGCTGAAGCCACTGCATTAAACCGAAGATGATCTTGGCTGCTGAAGTGTACATTTCCTACCCCTGCATGTTAATATTCACCCTATCTAAGCAGGCTTGTTTATTTCAGGCATGCAACAAGGAAATAGGCTTTGTAAACATGCTTCCATTGTATCCTCAGTAAAATGTTATCAACCTCATGTCTGTGTGCTTTTTTTATTTATTCATCTTTGGCTCAGTATATATATATATATATATATATATATATATATATATATATATATATTAATTTCACTTATAAGTAAAACGTTTGACATTTACAAATATGTATAATTATTAATATCATAAATGAACATATTATATTGCAATTGCAGAACATTTCATTTTGCCAATCAGCTGGTTTATAAAACACAACTGTAGCATTTTTTTTTTGGTTTATCTTTGAAGCAGGCCTTTTTTTGCATGCAACTTCTTAAGAGTATATGTCTATTTATGTTCCTTTGATTTTTACTGACTTGTGGCTTCTTTGGAGTAATATTTTGGAGCTCAATTTTCAAAATTTAAATTACCAAAGATGTATTTGAGGTTGCCTTTTTCATTGCTGACATTAACTACAAAGATGTAGAGAATTACAGTTGTTAGTAGACCATGGTAATGATACACTTCATGGTAGTTATGTAATGTAACTAAGACCATAATGTATGTAAATCACACTAATTGTAAGTAATGTTATACTTACATGTTTTGCTTTGCACTAAAATAGAATAAATATAAAAATATAAAATGTGCATACTATGTGACAAATCAATTTCTATATATACTTTGTCAATACAAAAAATGAATATGTACCATAGTGCCATAAATAGTTTCGATAACCCTTAATAACTGACTGGAACAATGTACATTGTTTTTTATACAACCCAGGTTTTAAGTAAAGGTGAAGAGAAGAGGTGGTATTTTTTTATCATTTAATCCTGATACTTATAAAAATTGTAGTGTTTAAATATGCCATTTAGTTGTGAGGCCTTTTGGAAGCGCGCCGAACAACTTTTGAATCGATGCATATTTTGCTTGGCTTGAGCTTTTAACTTGCATCTCTGATGACATCTGTTTCTGTTTTTAGCAGAAATACAAAGTTATTGGCTATCTTATTAGACTAGATGCAGTGCATTTGCAAATACATATTAAAGTGAAAGCAGCTGTAATGCCTACATTTCTGGAACACTGCAAGTATGTTTATTTTAGTTGCACCTCACAGGAGATCATTTGTTAAAAACTATTATCGCTTAGTATACACAACCCTGATTAATACACTTTGTTTTAAAGAAAGCTATAGACATTTTTGTTACTGTCAGAAATTTTTGGTTTACTCTGAACAATTCTCATAGTCTCTCACAACCACTTGAAGGAACCCAGTCCCTTTTTCATACCCTTTGCTATAAAATTACATTTCACTGGGTCTATATTGCAACCTAATCTATACCTACAACAGTAGGGGAAAGGTTATGATTTATTTTAAACCAAGGTTTGCACAACAAGTCTGTTTTAGTATTTCATCTCTTGATGTGCAGATAACATTCTAATGAAAACAGTGTGCAGCGTGCTGTTACCTGGAAGATTTTGTCCTTGTATTTTCACAAACCAAAGTTAAAGACACAAATAAAAATCTCGGCTGACCTTTTTACTTTTTTGTATTATTATTTGCATGCATTAATATGTCATAAAATATTTTTTCTCAGGGGACAACATATGTGCAAAATATGTTCAGTAACTAAGAAGATATTTAATATAGAAGAGAGGCCATTTCCATGTGTTCTGGAACGATATTTTCATTTCTTTTCATAACTGAAATTTTCGAGAAAAAGCTGTCCTTATTAAATGTGTGTTTTGTAGTACTATTTCAGCTTTAAAAAACAACCAAGCAGTGGAGGTGGACAGTATACATCATTCTGTGTGTTTCAAGTAGTAGTTTAATGTAGCATTGCAAAAAAGTACAGATTTCTTCTGTTTGTGTTTGGTGTGTTTATTGTTTGTGTTGCATAGTGTTCATAAAAATCAGATTTCTTTCAATTTATATGTTCTTGTAAGCCAGTCTTATAGTTTCCCTTTCCTCTGTTTAGATTCAGTCATTATTGTTTTCTGCACACATATCGAGTAACAGTGAACCCAAACCTGTGGAAATGCAGTGTATTATGTTATTGCTTTTAAATCAGTTTTATTTTTTTATTTATTTAAATGTTACTGTTTTGAAAGAATACCTATATACATAAATAAGAGATTAAATCCATTTCATTTTGTGAGATCACCAATAGGTGGCAGTATTTCCTCAAGCATATTTAGAATTTTTTTTTTTTAAATCCCCCCCCCCCCCCCCCCCAATTTAATTAGTAAGAATGTGTCTTTCTTCTTTTTCCTACAGTTATTATAAGTATACCAAGGAAACGGGCCATTTTGTGAATATTTTACTGATTTGTAATGTAGCTTATCTGAGAGACATTGTACTACTTGACGGACACATTGAGGGGTTTAAACACATTCTTCTGTCCATACAGCAAAATTAAGAGTTATGTTCTGAAAATGCAATTCATACGAATAACATAAAGGGTGGTGATGTGACATATTTGGATTTAGAGTTTATTATTTAGTTTTATGCCAAGTAAAAACCAAGTTATATTAAAGTATAATAAAACTGGTGGGTAACTTCACTTTTAAAATATCAATAGAGTATCTGCAAAGTTAAATCTGTTTTGTATAACAAACAACTAAAGCCAATGAGCCTAAATAAACAATTATTAGTATGATTTTAACCGAGGCCCATGCCTTGGGTGCATCATAGCTGGCTATGGCCTTGATATATACATTTTACATACCCCAATGGAAATTTGTAATTCCTAGAATTCTAGTAAACAAAGAATTTTAGGAGAAATCTTTTGTAGCAAAAGTTCTGCTTTTGTGGAGGAGGAAAAATTTAGAAGAAATAGATGTCTACAATTAATTATGTAATCAATTATTTTGCAAAATTCCAAAAATTCTAATTCAAAAGTATTCAGACCCTCTAATGTTATGATAGTATTGTCTACAAGGTGGTAGCAATTTCAATATGATAATGCTGAACCTAATTCTAGAAATGTGTAGAAAATGTTGGATAGTAGGTGAACAGTCTTAGAGAGTATAAAAAGGTTAGGCATATAATGATTGCTGTCATTACCAATAAGTCAATATGGGAAAAAGTAAAGTTTTCTGAAGACCTTGAAAATGATTTATTGTCATAAAGTTGGAGAAGGATACAAGAAGATTTCAAAGCATTTAAGTATCCCAATTTCAACTATTGTTTCTATTATCAAGAAGTACAAGACTCATGGTACTGTCACAATGCTCCCTCGGTCTGGAAGAAAGAAGGTTCTTCCACCAAGAACAAGTAGAAGAATTTTGAGAAAGGTTAATAATAATCCGAAATTGACTGCCAAAGATATTCCAAATGAACTGGCTGCAAGTGGGACTGGGGTTTCCATTTCAACCATAGGTCGAGTATTGCATGGTTAAGGTCTCAATGGTCACAGGCTAAAGAAAAATCCACAAGGACAATCGCTTAAAGTTTGCAAAACGGCATTTGTATGATGGGTATGAGTTCTGGTAAAAGGCTTTGTGGAGTGATGAAACAAAATTCAAGCTATTTGGTCACACTGAGAGTCGTTACGTTTTTAAGACAGTCTGGTGAGAGAACACCATACCTACTGTTAAGCATAGAGATGGTAATATCCTTCCTATAATGGCACAGGAAATTTAGTTCCAATACAATGCAATACACATCTTTGTGGTAAAATGGACTCCATAGAATACCAAAAGATATTAGCCAATCACCTGAAACCCTCTGCTACAAAACTTGATTTAAAGTGCAACCAGATTTTCCAACACGACAACGATCCAAAGCACACATCAAAATCTACTTCAGAATGGTTAAAGAAGAATAAAATCAAGGTTCTGTATTGGCCTAGTCAAAGTCCTGATCTAAATCCAATTGAGAGTCTTTCGTATGAGTTGAAGAAGGCTGTGTACAAGAGAACTCCTCGTTATTTGAATGAACTGGAACAATTGTGTGTTGAAGAATGGTCAAAAATGTCAAAAGCTCATTCACATATATCCTAATCATTTAAAAGAGATCACACACACACACACACACACACACACACATAAGGCCGTAGCCAGTTATGAGGCATCGTTAAAATTATACCAATAATGATTTATTTGGGCTCTTTTACTGTTATTTTGAGCAACGTAAAATGCATTTCATCCCTTGCTGTGTGCATACATTAATTCCCAAGTCCCGCTGATATCTATAGCCTATGTGCTCTTCAAAAATCATTTACTTTCATTGCAAACTGCAGCGACATCATTCGGCTCAGTTCATACCACCATATTAGTTAAACGTGTTTGATTGGCTTCGAAACAACCAAGTATTATTAGCAGCTTTTTTACAAATTGAGGCAAAGTAATAATGTTGATTAAAAAGAAGTATATATCAGCCTAATAAGGAGGAATAATAAATGCCCTTGGTAGCCCTCAGTTTAGTGAATCCAACTCATTAATATTCCAATTCTAAACCGCTAGTGGAAGCGGCTTGTAAACTGAAGTTTAGTGCACCCAGTTTATACAAATTTTAATAATTTTAACAAGTTTAGAGGACCCAGGTTGTGAATATTATAACGTAATTATAGGTAGGAATATGGAGGCTTGCCCTTGATAGATACTGTAACTTACTATAAGTGTACCTGTAATTTTTCATGGCTGGCTACGGCCCTGTATATACAATAAAAAAATTCCCGGAAAAAAATAAGTCATAAAGGTAAGAATTGATTAAAAGTATTCAGTATTTCTTAAGACCGCAATCACTTCACATCATCAAATACATTTCTAATTTTATATATTTCATTTGTTTTGTACTAGGATTGACCCCTAACATATAATGTTCTCAATATCCAGATTACAATTTCCTGATAGGCACCTTATTTTATTTTAGTAAGTAAATACAAAGCAATGCAAAATTATTAATTGTGATGAACATGCAATTAGAAAGTGAAACGCTAAAAAAATATTAGGCATTATGTCTTATTCCTTTAAATGTCATGGACATAGTAGTTAATGAAACCAGGAGATTAAATGTAGACTGTATTAAAAATGATTTAAATATACAGCATGCACAGACAAAAGATTTAAAAAACAAAAAATAATCCTTTAATACATATTCTACAAGAACCATTTGCATAATAAAATAGTTACCAAAGTACAAGTCTGGCATATTGTAGATATATATATATATATATATATATATATTATTTAATATATATATATATATTATATATATATTATATATATATAGAGAGATTATCGGGGAGAGGAGGATGGAGGAAGAGGGGACGAGAGAGAGAAGAGAGAGAGAGAGAGAGAGAGAGAGAGAGATACTGGAGCTCTTGTAAGACTAGATCCTAAAAAAGACACTTTTCAGTAATTCATTTTTTGTAGATTTCTCTATATTAAACATTTAAGCTGTATGTGTGTGATTCTCCTTGCTTTCTATCCATGTGTAATTGGTATATTGGTCATGGTGTTGTTGGCTGGGTGGTTTTGTGGGTAAACAACCAAGAACATCTGCACTTTAATATGAATTTTCTTTGGCTGTTTCTTTGTCTGTGAATGTGGAATAAGCTCAAGCCGCGATAAATGATACCGTTATATAACATATCACCAGGACCTTTACCTCCTACTTTCTGTCAAATTATTAAGAAATTATTAAGAATACTATTCATCTAAAAAGTAAATGCATTAGACATAAACATAATGCTATAAATTACATATAGACGTGTAAAACCCTTTTTTTGAACAGTAGTAAAGAGTGCCCTGATGTTGTATATAGCAAATTGAAAGTGAAGGTTTATTTCTTGTAGACTTTATCTTAAAGCAGTAAAACAAGTAGCGGTATTGATTTTGCAATTTCAGCAAATTAAGAACAAGACAGGAAACCTATTAAACCTTTCACTGATTGCCATTGGTACTTTTTGGTGGTGCTAGTGCTGATGCTTAAATTAGACCTGTGGCCTCATTAGAACTGGACCATCGCTTTTAAATAGCTGTTTTTTAATTAACAAGGTCAAGGGGGTGGAGGCAGAATCTCATTTTGCTAAAAAAATATTGTGAATTAAAAACAGTACAGGCCTAGCCTGGTACTTACCTGAGCAGATATTTTAATAAATTATATATTTTTGCAAAGCTAGGGGATTCTGTAATAAAATAACTAAGGTCATTTTGATAATAATATTATCTGTCAGCATATTATGAGTAATGATAATATAAAAATCTGTAAACCAAAGATTAGTGGGTAGTGTGATTAAATTATATTCTGTTATATTAAGGTATGAATAGCAGTTATAGGATTTCATTATTACAAAAGAAAGACATTTTTCTGTAAGGTATTTTGAGATTACTTTTTGAAATTATTGTAATTTAATTTTGCTGGAAGTATAATATTAAAGATTTGTTGAGCTGCATATTATTTTTCATATAGATTTTTTTTTCCCATTGATTTTCATATTATGTTATGAAATTACAACAAGGACAGAGGTTAGTGAACATAGCTTGCTTAATGCCTCTATACAGTGATAAAACAACTATGAATAATTTGTATATTTTATTCTTTTTTTCAATTCAGATATTCTCTTATTGTTATACATATATATATATATATATATATAATATATATATATATATATATATATACACACACACACGTGTGTGTTACATGCAGTTTTAGTTTTCACTTTATTACGATAAAGAAATAATTCATTTTGGTGTGTTCATGTGTTCTCCTAAAATGTTCATGTAGTAACCATACAAACTTCACCGTATGAAAGTGGCATATTTCTTGTTTTTCTTGTTTTAAAAAAAAAAAAAAAAATACATATATATATATATATATATATATATATATATATATATATATATATATATATATATATATACAATAACACTTAACAGAGATAGAATTTTTTTTTATTAAAAAAGAGATATTAAAAAGATATATAAAAATTTTATTCTTGAAAAAAATAATAAAATATACAAATTATTCATAGTTGTTATATGGCAGAATCTCATGTTTTAAAACATCAATGACAGTTTAGATAAATAATGCATGTTAAAAACAAACACACAACAAACAAAAAATCCAGAAAAGTGTTTATACATGAATTCAGACTTTTTTTTTTTTTTTTTCCTGCATCAGGGGTGACAGTTCTAATTTAGCTTGTTAAAATGCATTTTAAACAGCAGTGATGACGAGCCTGCAGCAGCAATTTCACACATAAAAAGTTGTGAATAGGTTTGTAATTCACCAAGGGATGTAATAAAACCTAATTAGCTAGGGTGCAAATACATTCTTATTTTATACATCAAGAGTGTCATTGTTGAGCACAGGTTTAGAGTTTGAATGCATTGAATTTGGAAGTCTACAACATAAACTGTGGGAAAATAACAAGCTAATTAATTGATTGTCCCTTGGAAATTACTTGTGTTAATTGTTAGGTAATTAACATGGAACTGCAATTAGATTGGCCTTAGGGGGTGATTAATGTTTCAACATGTCACATTAACAACAGCGGCTGGATTCTAAAAGCTTTTGTTTAACACAGGGTTTAGCGACAGATGGTTTATTGTCAGTGGACATTTTTATTTCCTTTACTAAAGTTTCTAATACATGTTAAGGTAGTTGTCTTTTGGCATAAGCTCAATTCATTATCTGCTAATGTACTGTGATTATTTTTAAAATGAACAAGTCTGCATTTTCACTTTAAATGTTACAGAAAAGATTCAAAGCCAAACTTAAAATGAGTGATTCTTACCACCTTTCATTGCTTTGTCACATGTGAGCTGTGTTTATTGCCTTCAAAACAAGTTGCTGTCACCCAGACAGTCGAGAACAAACATATTTTAATACAGTATGTACTGTTTTCTGTTGCTTTCCTATATGATATAAAAGTGTAGGAGTATTTTTTGGTAGCTGTACAGTGTATCCTGGGCTTGATCATGCATTTATAAAAAAAAAAAAAAAAGCTTCTGCTAACAAGCTTAGGCAAAAAAACGTAAAATACTTGCTTTGGTAAAAAAAAAACAAGAAAAAAGTAAATAAATAAAATATGTATCCTTCTAATGGCTGGATGCCTTTTATCCTATCATCGGTCAGCGAAGAATGAAACCAGTTGAGTAGCCTGGGTCTTTCTGTTGTTTCATATTTTTATTTTTAGCTATGGAAGTTGTCAATATATTTATGAAATCCTTCTGTGCTGTTTTTATGGTAAGGCATCAATCAGATTGGCAATGAACTAACTTTGGCAGTCTCCCTAGCATTAACACCTCTGGTTAATCGGTATGACAGAATTTAGACCTGACCTAGAAAGTCTGATAGCTTCCCCAGAAAGAAATTGATTGACAAGGCCACCAGCCATTAATGTCACATTAACAGCAATTCTGTGATGTTTGTACAAATATTGCAGGAGATGCTATAAAAACAAACAAAAAAAAACCCTGTGAAATAAAAACTAAACAATTCATAAAATGGTGTTGCCTCATATAGAAAATAATAAAGGGTAACCTTACTATTTACCAGTAATATTGGAAATGGTTTACAGATAAAACTTGGACATACAAAGGTATGTCCTGTTGATGCAGATGCAATCATTTGCCCTTAGCTTCGTAAACGCAGTGTTATAAAAAATCTTGATTTTATATGTACACAAAGACAAGAACTGCTGCATTTTCAAAATATACTGTATGTACAGAGTATTCAGTGGCTTTTCCCGTCCTTTCAATCATGGGTTTAATTTCACTTGGCAGCGTCATGCTGTGGTCATTTTTTCTGGAGAGATGTGCCGTTATCTTGATTTGGCCATAGTGCAAAATGAACACTCAGCATGTTGTGTCCCAGTTGCTTTAAAAAATAGAATTAAAATAGTGTATGTTCCTGTCTTATCTTAAATGAAAGCGAGCAGAAGGACCCCTATAATTATACAATGCACCATATTTATAACACCAAAAATACTTTATTATTTATCAGGCTTATGTCTCAGGGACCTCATAACATAACAAAATAAGGATGAAAAATGTATATTTCAGTGAGTTTAAAAACTGTATCTGAGGGGAAAGGGTTAAGAAATCCTGTAATTAACTTTGGAAATCAAAGGAACAGTTTAAAAAATGTAACTAAAATAAAGAAGTATAAGGTGTACCCAGTGTGTTGACTGGTGAGTAGTATAAACAATTGGGTTTAATATAATCATTTAACTTATAAAATATCAAATATCAGCCATGCTTTTCAGAATGACATTTTTAGTTATGTTTGTGTGTGTGTGTGTGTGTGTGTGTCTATATATAGTCGTAATTTGTTGTGCAATCCAACATTTAGATATTAGTGTACACAGAAGTACAATATGCAGTTTAATAACTATACAAACATTTAATCAGAAATTAACAAAGTGGACTTAAACTTTGACGATTTCCTATGTCTTTAAAATTATTTGTATAATCAAATAAAAAGGTTGTGGAACAAATGAACTAGATAACAGGAAACAACAGGGTATTATGCAGTTACTTGGTGTCTTGACTAAATAATCAAAAAATACTATTAAATAAAACATTTTGTCAAACAGATGGCAAGTATGTTGGTTATTCCTTTTGTCAAAAGATGTCAAGATTTATACTGCACTTTTGATGTTTTTGTGAATGCTGCAGTGGTTTACATATTGAAAAACATTAATTTTTCTTTAAAGTAAATATGACGGAGTAATTAAAATGTATTAGAGGTTAATGCTAATGCTCCTCTGGATGTCAACAAATTGCAATAAAGGTCACAATAATCACCATGCACATTTAATCAGAAGAACATTTGGAATATAAATTATGGATTCAATATCAACTTCTGTTTATACTGCATTCTGCAAACCTTAAGCTTTGGCAGGCTAAGCTGCTTAATGTAGAACCGTATTCATGCTGGGTACAAATGATCTGAAATGAGTTACTTCGGATCTAGGATGATAATAATAACTTTTGCATAGACATATTTTTTGTGATGTAATCATTCCATGTTGGCACCTAAAGAAAATCAGCTGAAGCAGAATGTGGTAGCATGTTTGAAATCTTTTATTGAAATAAACGATCACTTCCATCCTAAAACAGTATTTGGATATATCCTAGAAAATGAGGTACTGTTTCTTTTCACATTCAGGATGCCTTCCCTTTACTGCATACCTTGCATGCATCTTTTTATGCACTTTTTAAGGGCTGAATGAACAAAAAAACCCACTATTTTTTAATAGAATATCTCCTATGAAATATCAGGATATGCATTTTTATATATTAGAAAGCCTATATATTTCAGGCATAACAGAGACCTGCAGCTGTGCGGAAAATAAGGACCATAATTTAACAGAGCTACTACACAACGGAAAAACTGAAAAAGCAGTTAACTTAAATTATTATAATAGGAATTCATCCACAGCTGATCAATGTCACAAAAACGAAGGAAAAAAGCTGCAATTGTGTTTTTTTTTCCTGAAAATTTCTGAAAATTGTATCTTAAATGTCTTTATTACAATTGCACATACAGAATGCTGCATAAAGGTCAGTTTGAGAATAAAAGCATACTTGCAGTCTGTATTTTGTATACTGGTATACCGTATGTGTTGTATTCTTATATAATGCAAGTTGGTTTTGGGATTAAATGAATTTAGAATATATCTGACTCAAGAATAATGAAAAACGTGGTAACATTATATATGGATTAATTAAGAATTTGTGAAAGGGTGTTTGAAATAATATGTACAGTATGTTGTACAGCTGCCACACTAGCCAGGTATGAAGACAGGAATTTCTAGATTTTATATTAAAGTGTTTATGTAAAAGGTTACACCTTCTTTTAAGAGACTACTGTAAACCCTTAACCAATATCTACTGTACATCTATACCCATATTTAAATATAGTTTTAGCAGCAGTCTCATATGCAATATATCTTGCCTCAAGAAAAAGGCTCTGACTTGCTTCCTCCTTTATCCTCCTGGGACATGCCCCTCGTACTCTTAGTGCTCGAGTCTCATAACTAACAATTATTGGCGTTCTTTCAAATTCCCTTTTCTTCATTACGTCAAGGCTTCGTATGAGCCGTTGCGTCCTGAGAATCGAACCCAGTCATTAACTGGAACCCAGTCGCGAGGCTCGTCCTATAATGACTCTCTGAGAAGTCAGAGGACGCTGTCTTCAGGAGCCCAGAGGCCGATAGGGCTAGCCTTGACTCCATAGAGAAGGCTCTCTCAGTCAGAGTTCGGCCTGTCCTTTTCTCTCTCCCCTGTTCTACAGGCTGAGCCTCCAAACCTAAGTTGTAAAAACACTCCCTTTCTCTAGGAGCCCTGGCTCCCGCACCATGAATTAATATTTACAATTAACTAAATATTTACATTTGTTATTTTTCATTTTTGTTTGAAGAACATAGATATTAAAGAATGCATGCTGTTCAAAATATGTACTGCTCAAATATTAAGTTATGGAACAATATAAGTATTATATGTGTATAGTATAATAATGTTTCTAGTGGAGTATGATTGCATTTCTGTTATAGATAATACATATCAACACATCATGCCAAATATGCAAGGCTTGGTAGACAAATTGAAACAGGAAAAATGTAATCTACTGAATAACTATGTTGGTAATAACAATAAAAAATATCCTGAAATAAAACAATAAGCTTTTATTCTGAATTTTGGATTTTCCAGTATACAACAGGTCTGGTAAACTTAAAATATTTGATTTTAAAATTACACATTTAATACCTGCACTGATATCCTATGAATACCTGTGAATGTTTACTTTCTAATAAAATACTTTTTTAATTCAGGAGATTGTGGTAGTTCAATTTCTTAGGATACATTTAAGAGAAATATATTTACTTCAAGCTCAAGTGTCCTTTTCGCTGCGGAAGCAGGACACAAACATAAGCATACTCTATGGCTGTGAATTGGTTTACATTTCTTCTGACAGAAAATATCATTATCACAACTTTCAGAAGCAATCCATAGGATCATTATGTTTGTAACCTAACTAGGATTTGGATTGCTTATATGCTGAGCTGCTGTTGTACCACAAGTCAAGTACATTGAGCCACAGACAACCATAGTCCTGCCTGTCGTTTCCAGTTACTCCTCAATCTGGATAGAAAATAATCTGTGTGATGTAGCTCATATTCTAAAAAACATGTACATTTTAACATATCTGTTATTAACACCTCATGTAAGAATGCAAATTGACATAAATTCCAATTATTCATGCAACTTAACTGTTTGTTCTTTAATGTCCCTATGTATTTTAAGTCTGTGGTGCATTTTAGTGATTCATGGTGCAAAGTAAAGTTATGAAAGGTGAAAAATGACTTCTGTGGTTTTAGCATTCATTTTGATTTTAAATCTCAGAAAAATACCCTCTATAATTTTAGCAGAACCAGCTGTTCCACTTTGTATGAATAGATTTTTTCGTTTGTTTTGTTTTGTTTTGAACCAGCCTGGACCCAGACTTTAAGAAAATGACTGTCTGATAAGCAGGTCAGAAATGAGTTAAGACACAGCTGTTGTTGTTTGTGATAGCAGACACTTCAATAACTAAGCTTGGGGTATTGATTGGTAGCTGTGAGATCCCTTAAGCCATGTCACCCATGTGAAAGAAGACTCCAAATTGACCAATAATAAAGTGTTAGAAGTTGTAGTAGCTACCTCCTGGGACTCGTCGTTCATGTAGAGAGTAGCAAACCCCTCCCATTGACCATCAATTCTCCCTGAAGGCTCAATGCAGTGCTAAATTAGCAAGCGGGATAGAGTAAAGCCTACTGGACATATGTTACAGATACCTGACATAGTTTCTTTTTTCCCATGGTAATATTTTGGAAAAATGTGTATGAAGTAAAAAGGATGTATAAGAACGAATTTTATTAAAGCATACTGAGAAGTGATTTGGGAGCTTGTATGGTTTTAAATATTATATATGGGTAAAGAGTGTATAGGCTATATGTATTGTTTAAAAATATGTTTAAAAAAATGTTTGGCTTTGTCTGTGCTTTACAATGCAATTACAAACATTTTATTTTTTATCTATGCATCAGGACAAAAAAGAAAATGGCAGCAATTGTTAGCTATTTCATGTTGATTTTCTTACTGCGCTGATTGCCACTGACCATACACAGCATCTGTAGACTTTATGTCAAAGAGCAACAAGCATGGAGGTTGTTGGTGTTAGTGCTTTGAAAACCAGTGACCATAAATATTGAATCCATTGGGAGTGTCAAAGGACACTTGTCTTTCTTGGTTTTCTGCTTAATCTTTGTCTATCTTAGTCTAGGTATTCAGAAAAGATTCAAATGAGGTTTAGAAGTCTACGTCTACATTTAAATGGGCTGTGGTCAGTAAAAATGTATCTTGTTCTTTTTTTTTAACAAGATTTTAAACATGTATTCTTTTACCAAATAAAAAGCAAAAACATATGTATCTGTGGGTGCAAAATTCCATATTGGTTAAAATGAGTAAATATTTTCAGTAAGGATGTCTTTAAAAATAACTTTTATTGAGGAAAGGTGAAACCTTAAGTTAGTAAAGTGTATAGGCTACTGGATGTGCTGTGCTAATGTAGAGGACAGATTAAATTACACATGTGCATTATATGTCCAGTTTGTAGTTTCAGTCAAATGCATTAAATAACCATTTTTAATAACCTTTTAATTAATACAAAATCTTACAGATTTTCAAAAACCACTGAACCCAAACAATGGGTGAAGAAAAAATGAAATAGTTGGAGATCAGCCTCATCCCTATAGCATCCCCTTGCTAAAAAACAAACAATAAAATAATAAATCTATGCAACGTGTTCATCCTGGTAAACAAAAAATATTAGGCAGAGGAGCATATACCCCCCCCCCCCCCCCCCCCCCCCCCCCCCCCCATAGGAACAAATCACCTTTTCACACTTGCACACGAGCCGAGTCCTCACGGTACGATTAGTTTCATACTTGGTTTGACTAAATGAGTAGTACGCAACAAAATATGAAAGATGAACATTAATTTCAACAAAGAACAATGACAACTTTTTCATGAAAAAAATAAAAATATTGTAGCCTAATTCAATAGGATCATTAGCCTGCTATATTATATTAAACCAAAATAATAGAAAATAGTAACTATCTGGTTCTGTCTTGCCTTTTTCAATGAATATAATTTCTTTAATAGAGATTAAAAACACACTAAGATAGCAACTACTCTAGCCTAAGTAATCGTTTTTGTAATCTACCAGTAGCTTCTGTTGCTTACACATCGGTTATAATAATGCAGACTGTCAGTCAAACCAATGTTCGTGCGAAACCATTTAATGCTTTGTATGTAATATGCACAACCTTGCCAATGCAGGGCTGCCAGTACCGGGGTAATGTGATCATATCTTGTACTTCTTGTTAAGACCCTGGCAGCAGCGTTCTGCACAAGATGCAGTAGAGATAAATTTGCAGAGAACAGAGCATTGCAATAATCTAGTTTGGATGTTATAAAAGCATGCATCAACCTCTCTGCATCTTGCATGGAGAGAAAGCAATATTTCTTAAATGAAAAAAGGATACTTTGGTTATCTTTCTAATATAAGGTTCAAATGAGAGATATGGTCAAAGATTACACCCAGATTACTCATTTCAGACCTCAACCTGAATGGAAAGCTATCAACTGCAAAAACATCTGAATTTGTATTGTTTAATTGATTTTTTTTTTTTTTTTTAATCCTAATAGCATTACCTCTGCTTTATCAGAATTCAATAATAAAAAAAAAAAAATGACATCCATTGTTTATATCAGCAAGACAGATAGTAAGGATATTTGGAGTTGAGGTGTCACCTGGTTTAAGGGATAAATGTAATTGAGTGTCGTCTGCATAGCAATGGAAATTGACGTCATGTGTCCGGATAACATCACCCAAAGGCAGCATGTAGAGGGAGAACAAAATTGGCAGAAGAACGGAGACTTGTGGAACACCACATTTAACATGATAAAGCAGAGGAATCTTCGTCAGTTTTCAGATATTGAAACCTATTTGAAAGTTAGGATTTAAACCATCTCAAGACACTACCCAACAGTCCAACAAGATTTTCAAGACGTGCAATGAGAATTGAATGGTCAATGGTATCAAAAGCCGCACTTCAATCCAGAAGAATAAGAACAGAGGGTGAACCCTTGTCAGAAGACATCAGCACCTCATTTACCACTCTGATAAGAGCAGTCTCAGTACAGTGTACAGGTCGAAATTTACATTATGTACCGCAAGGAATGTGTTCAGTTAGCCACTGCTCTCTCTAGAACTTTGGCTAAAAAGGGGATGTTTGAGACAGGTCTAAAATTATTAAGAACATTTGGATCTAGGGTTGTTTTTTTAAGTAGTAGCTTTATTACAGCAACTTTAAAGGAGTTGGGGACAGTACCAGATGACAGGGAACCATTTATAATACTTAAAACCATGCTACCTTTCTATTTTAGAAAATACTTGTTTACATAATTTAATGGGAATAGGATCAACCACATATGTAGTTGATTTTGTCCTCTTAACTAAATCAGTTAGATCAAGCTGGTTAATAAGAGCAAAAGATGCAAAGGTTTGCTCTGCTTTAGCATGGTCTGTGTAACTAGTTTTACCAGTATAGCAGAATGTTTCATCTAGGTTGAGTGTGCTATTTGATATCTGATTTCTTATATTAATAATTTTATTTTTAAAATGATCCATAAAGTCATCACAGCCTGCTGGTAGTTGGGTATTTATGGTGGACTCCTGTTCATTTGTTACCACATCCAAATGGACGGAATACATCACCCGAGACTGAAGTTCAAGGTGCACACGAACTGCAGCAAAACACCTCATCAGACAGCTAGAAGCAGAAAAAGCAATTCATCCGATAAGTTCGATAGTACTATATTAGTACTATATTTTTTATGTGCTTTAAAATGTATGGAATACATGACCTGAGATTGAAGTTTAAGGTCTCTGATGCAGAGGTCCGATAATGGATCAAGGAATACGTTTCTGGGGGGATTTTGCCATGCCAGAGGAACTCACATTAGCAGACACAACGTAGTTTCTAGAAGGACATCACTGAATGGGGAGAAGCATCTGGAGCGCAGAACGTTGAAAGAACTTCGGCACTCCTTCAGGATTGGTGTGTGAGTGAGTGACAGAACATCCAGTTTATCAGGGGTTGGAAGCAATGCATTAGAGAAGCAAGTATAATAGATTCTGAGGTGACGGGCAGCTTTTGTAAAAATGTGTACAGATGTATCTATAACTTAGCTGAAGTACTTCCCTTCTGGTAGGTTAGTCTAGCCTATGGTTAGAAAAACAATGCGAATGATGAAATTGAATGTGGCAAATTACTGTTTGAATTGTTCTTGATCTTGAAGAATTGGCTGTGTGACATTTTCAAAAAAATCAGGCACTTGGAATGAAATGATTACAGTATGCTAAAACTGTGCTTTGTATGTGTTATAGATTAACATTATATTTTAGTTAAATACTGGGAACATTTGTGTTATAAATTAATCACAGTCGAAACATTTTTGATTAACTATGAATTGGAAATTTCGGTCTACTTTTCTTTTTTTTTTTTTTTTACCTAGCACTGACACCACATATACCCTGTCTAAGCTAAAGCAGTGTGCATCTAGAATATTTAGTTTAATCTGCAAATAGTCAATTTTAAAACTAAAATAATTATATTTATTCTAAGTGATAATGTTATTGTGCTGTGCAATTAAACTCTTCTGCTGTATATAAAACGTAGAATGAAACAGATTGCACAAATGACCTATTTTCAGTCTTCTGCCTTATGTGAGTGTGTTAAAACTACAATTGCTAGTTGAATAGCAATTTTCCAAACTGTCCAAAAGCATAAATGAGAAGCTAATAATAATTTTTTCTTGTTGATTGAAAATTGCCTTGGTTTGGATTACCAGTTGCCATTTAATGAATGATCTACAAAATGGAAGCTTAGGTTTGGCTGGATGACAGCACACCTCAATTTCCCTATTGATTTTATATTATTAGACAAAGTATAGTCATCATTACTACACAGTGGAATTATTAGGATTATTAATTTCCTGTAACCTGACTGGTCAATCAGGCAGGTTTAAACCAGGATTAAGGCTGCCCGAATCTTAGTACAATTACCAATAACACATAAAAAAAGTAGCCTAACAGTAAATATTGATATTTAGCTGGCTGTACAAACATGCACTCAAATCGTATTTAAAAAATAAATAAAATTATCGATAACAAACACTTCACAAAACAGATTAAGAACAGCTGCATGTACATAGAATATTTTAATTAATACGCTACTATTAAGTTGTTATTTGTCGCCGCAACTGGAAGTAGCCTACAGCATCCATTGCTTGGATTGAGCCTGAACAGACCGCAGATGTTTCTTGAGAAAACTGCATTTTTCATGGAATACTAAGGTAAATGCTTAGCAACCAAAACTACTTCTTCATAAAATCAGGATAAAACTATTAGAAAAACATAACTTTTTATTGTTGTTTACATATCCATATTCTAACAGCATGAGCCCTCAGGAGCGGGCTTAATCGTGTGGTAATGGTCTTCTTGTTACGTTAATGTAACTGCACGAGCTGGGCATTACCACACGATTAACCCGCTCCTGAGGGCTCAAATGCTTAAGTGGAATTATATGAGGAAATGTAACATTATAGTACCTCGTTTCCATAGTCAAGCCAACTCAAGTACCCACCCTAATTGCCCCTGTCCCCCTACCTCCCAATGCTACGTTTGCATGTTTTTATAAAAGTCGAGGGCTGAGCAGAAAATACGTCACTAACCATGGAATCCTGGGTCTTGGCAACAGTCTGTAAAGCCAGTGTCAGTTGCAAATTAAAAAAAAAAAACAATATAATAGCTTACCTGTAATTTAACTCCATAAAAAAAAACGATTTAATATGACAGCACATTATGCAACAGGGAATCATGATGAAATGTTATCACCGAATATTGTTTGGGGAGATCAAGTCATTCAAAGTCAACTTCAAGGATCTTTTCGAAATCAAAAAGTGTTAAGTCAAGTTCTACTATCTATGGGTGTGAGTAGGAATGCACTCCAATGTAGGGAAAATATCAAGGACCTCAATAACAAATGTGGAAATGATCTCAAAACCTTCCTCTGTTATGACAGATTAGATGAGATTTTAGGACACCGTCCAACATCACAAGACAGTCTGCAGTGAATTTTCTGGAAAAATATCCATTGGCATGTTTGGTGATAAAAAACGTTACAATGTCAATAACAATGATACAGTAGTTTGGTTGTCTGGTTATTATCTGGCCACCACTCGCGATAACATGAGTGAGACTTGTCCAGCTCACATAATAACTTGAGAAGCTCAGAAAACCTCGGAAACACTATTCTTTTAGCCAATTCGCGTTGCACCTCAACTTGAGTTTTGCAAAATTCAGGCTAACCAGGGAGCACTCGAGTTCGCTTGACTATGGAACCGAGGTATAAATCTTTAATATTACTTTTTAACTGCTATAGTATGATATAGGAGACTATCACTGGGACTTGCAGTTTTAACCCTTTCCTGCCTAAATAGAATTACCATATACGGGCATGAATATGACCACTTTGTGTTTTAGCGCTTGTAGTTTGGCAACCTTAAATCAGAAATTAAAACCCAATATATCCACAGAAAGACCTTATGTAACTGTCTCCAATGATATAATGTATTTTGTTGTGGAATGTGTATGTATATATCTATTTGACCTCTTTCTAAGTTACATATAGAGAAAATATTTGGACATTACAGTTGTGAAATTGTATGAGGATTTCAAATAAAAAAATCAGATTTCAAATATCTTCTTCCATTTAGATTTTGTCCGAGCCATGGTCTATATGACAAAACAGCCCTATTTACAGGCACTGTCAGCTATTTTGTGGCAGTAGTCCAGACTAAGCAAAATATCACAATGTACATAGCCTAATTGTATGTAAACCCTTTTAACCTTGAGATATATGAATAAATACAAATAAAAATAGTTGCTTTTATTAAATTATTCAAAAAATGTACATTATGAAGAGAAAAATTGTATTTAGCTGTAAACGTTATATAATTCAATATAACCACTTTAGAAAAACAGTATAGAAAAACAAACTATATTGTGATCATAAATATAATAGGGTGATGCAGTAAATGTGGCCACCACTGTAACAAACAAATAAATAAATCAGTAAATAAATAAATACAAGTGATGTAGTGTGGTGTATGTGCTGTCAATACAAGCCTCCTCTCGATCTTGTCCACTTCCACTTCAAAATGCACACAGGTTTCCTGTGTATACATTTTTGAAGTGTATCAAAATTGACATGTAGGAATACCATTTATTTTGTACCTAGTGCCTAGCCTTATTCAATGACAAGGCTCAGAAAGACTGATATGATTGCCTCACAGCTCATTACTGCCGCACATCCCAGAAAAGAGATTGTGTCATCGGTGCTTATCCTCTGATATTAGATTCAATTAGATTTATTCAGCGCCTGGCAGGTGCGTCAGGTCCAATTTATTTTCACACGTGCTGTTTATTTTACATGCGCTGTTTAAAAGTATGTTTTTTTTTCACAGTAAAACTTGTTTAAAAGGCACTGCATATCAACAGGTCACTCAGTAATGTATCTTCAGCCAAGCCCCACCCCTTGTTCGTGGTATTTATCACATACCTCTTCATAGTCGTGCATATGATAAATCCTCTCCTGATCTCTCGTTTTATCACCAAACTCCTCAATAATGCGATCAAAGTCATTATTTTATTACTAAAACATCTCAAAAAGCTCTGCAAATGTAGGTGATATTCTTTGAGTGCTGGATACGGAAGCAGCTATCTTGTTTTTTTATGTCCGTGTTAGGTCTGTGGTGCAGGGCCTCTGTGTATTGCTCAGATCCGCCCCTTTTTTCAGCTTTTCTCGCCTCCTATCAGTCTCACTCGGCCATTAAAAGATTTTCTCTGCTTTTTCTGGAGAAAAAAAACGACTGGAGACCTCTGCTTGACGTCTTTTTGATGTTGGACCAGAAAGGGAAAATTGTAATGTCAGACCTGGTCTGTCATAGGACCACAAAGGGTTAAGGCTGTTACACACCAGACGTGATGCGATTTTTTTCATCGGACAACAAGATACTTTTACAGCGACATGACCATACAAAACTGAATCGACAGACGCGATGTGACGCATCTTTAAAATTGCTAGTTTAGAAAACTATTAAAAATTGCTATTGACAAAACTATGAGCAAGGATGGTACATATTCTTCAACGTATTCTTCAATTATGAGTGTCTTCTCTGGCAGTATTTCAACATATGGTAATAAATCATTCATACCAGGCTTATCCAGTGCCTTCGAAATGGGCTCCCATATATCTTTAACGTTTGTCATATTTTTCCACGGCAACTATTTTTTTTTTCCTCCGTCATTTTAGATAATGCTTCACCCTGCTGGACCACGTGCGTTGAAGCTGTTCTTTGATTGGTCAATTCCTAGTTGTCGCATGACAAATAGCAAGAATTGGATTCATTCCTATTTATTTTGCATCGCTCAAGTGTTGCCTGTTGTGTGAAAGGCAAAACACTTTATGCCCTCATGTAGTTAAGCTACATGAAGATGTAGTTATATGTCTTAAGGGTTGCTTCGGGTCATATTGATTGACTGTCAAATGCTTTATGATAGGATTATAGTTGCCAGCATGCTTATAAACAATATTAGAAATGATTAACTGCAGGTAACAACACTGTAGAAAATCCATGCAGCATTCTTTACTATAATAATTCCTATTATGAAAGTCTATTAATAGATAATGTTTGAAGTGTCAGTCTTTTTTAGATTCTCTCATCGTGTTATGATGTAATGCTTTGATGTTAACGAATGCTTTAATTGTGATGCATAGAGACTTACATGACTGGTAAATCAAACACTCTGAATGAACTGTCTGAGTGGATTGCAAAGGCCTATTTGCATAGCTTTGAAGTATTTGTTCTAAAGCAATTACAATAATTCAAATCACTGCTGTGTCAAGTGCATGATTACACAAGACACAGAAATTCTGTAAATGCAAATCAGACTTTGCTTAAGCTGTTAGAGAATAATTGCATTGTTTGACTGATGATGGTTATGAGCCTTAAAGGTAATATTTCAACTTTATTTGTATTACTTTTTGTTATTAAATGGTGTGTAATGACACTAATATGGATGTGATGAATGGTCCTGTAGCTTTCATCACACCCATTTAACACGTGGTGAACTACAGTTTGTAAATGGTACAGGTATTCTGAAAATGATATGCCTTTTGTTGCTCTGATACATATACTGATGCACAATGAAAATGCAATAGTCTAAGTTTTACATCAATAGCTCATTGGACACATACATAATGCTATTTACATTTTAAATAGTGAGCAGATAGGTTTGTTGATTGTTTGATTAGTATTGTTCCTTGGGATAACAAAATACTGAGCTCAAGTCATGTGATTTCATAAAAATGCCAGGTGCTCAGTGTTTGGTATTTGAGTTGATTAAGAATCTGTAGAAATAGTCACTCGAAAAGACATGATTTTAATTAACACAAGAACAGTGAAAGATACGACCATGCCCCGCTTGAGTGATGAAGATCACTTGCTTGCTATTGGCATGATTGAAGGCGGCCTGTCTGTGATAGAAGTTGCACGGGGAATGAGATGTTCTGCTTCAACAATCAGCAGACTAGTCCAGAGAAACCAGGAAAGGTTGTGTGAGGAACAGGCCATATCCTGGAAGGCAGAGGGTCACCACACCGGCCCACATCCGATTGATCCATCTATGTGATCGTTTTCAGACTGCAGTGGCTACAGAAAATGATTTGCATGCTCGGAGGATGTTCAGGGGTAAAATGTTGACAGCTATTGCGTTGATTAAGCCAACCGGTGGTGAGGTGGAAGTGTGATGATGTGGGGAGGAATCTACTTTAACACAAGAACACCTTTGCTGCAGATTGAGGGCAACCTTACTGCTCAGCGATACATTGACAAAGTCCTTGAGGCACCAGTTTTTCAGTTCCGGCAAGCCAATCTGGAAGTTTCCAGCAGGACAATGCAAGACCACACAATGCTAGGATTACAATTGTACGACGTCAAGAAATCAATATCAAGGTCTTGCCGTGGGAGGCTTTTTCTCTTGACCAGAGTCCAATAGAACATATGTGGGAACAAATCTCCAGTGCCATCTACAGGAGACAACCGTGACCAGCCAACCATTGCCAACTGGCTACAGCTGCACAGGACGGAACATCACACAGCAATCTATCCAGACGCTGATCAGGTCTATGCGTCAACGCTGCCAGGATTGTGTTAACTTGTACGGATCAAAAAGATATTTTTAATATATAATAAGAAATGTATGAGACTTATATTTTCCCAACATTATTCTTGAATTAAATAGAATATTATCAAGATATTGGATACATTTTTAATATACCAAAATTGGCCCCTTTTCTAGATATGAAAAATATATGCGATATATGGTAATTATATGTTTTATGTATTTAAAATATATAAAAGTGTATATATGTTAAATATATTGTTAATGCTTTTAAAATATAAAGTAAGTCTATTGAAAATTATAATAATTGATACAAGAAATGCATTGTTTACTTTTGAAATATGACATTTAATATGCAGTAAGGATAGAAATAACTTTTATTTGTATAGCAGTTCAATATGATTTGAGTAGCAAAACTTTGTGTAGCAATTATTTATTTTTATTTTTTATTTTTTTCATTACGTTGTTTATTCATTGCAGGGCTAGAAATAAGACTCCTAATGCGTAGCTTTTGGTCCAATTCAGGTTTTACTAACTGCAGTCCCAACTGAAGCTGAACTATCTATCTGCCAGTGCAAAGCCTGGGTGGCAAAAATCTTGTCTGCTTACATAGGATTGCAATGGGTTACATACAGTAAATGAAACATTATTTTAACTGCAATTATTAAATCAGTTTTAAGAATCCTCTTAGCATTGGTTTAGTAAGTTTGACATGCATAAGAAAGTGCTAATAACTACCTATAACCTGTCTGCAGGTCATAAAACCCAAAATGGCTCCAACTGCTATGCAACAGGAGTCTTATTTCCATCCCTGCTGATTGTAATGACAACAGACTGATGACACTAAAATTTGTTTTAAATTGTCAAACATTTATTTGAATTGTTTCATTTATTACTTGTGTTCTATTTTAAATAACTCAACTCTTTTTTAACTAAGCTGAACTTAACTTTAAGTTAAAACTAAGTTTTTATACATCACTGGTATGGGCAAACCCTTCCCAGGTAAATTTCTATTTACACCAGTAAAACCTCTGTTGATGATCTGTTTTGAGGGTTTTTTTGAGACCCAGAAGGCTTTGCAGATGGTCTCCTAAGTGAAAGTGCAAAAAAGCTCTCGGTGACTGGAGTGGGATCAAACTCTTTAGAGTCCGGACCTTGCAATTTGATTCTGAGCAGATGTTCCAGTATCTTTTCCCCTAGTCTGTTTCTCCAGCTGCATGACTGAAAATGATCGCTGTAATGGGGCATTGGTCATTGGGGTCACTAGAAGCATGTGCAGAACATATTTGGAAAGTGTGTTTTATACATGCCAATCACCCTCCTCCAGAATTCACCTTTGTCTAGAAGCCCTAGACCCCTAAGCCTGAATTGTTTAAGTTCATTCCATTCATAAATTACTTCCTTAGCATTTACATGCACACCTAAAAGTTCTGCACACTGATTAAGTAAAGTGCTCAGCTCCTCATTACCTAACACTTTTAATTACTCTGCATTACTAGGCCATGCTGACAGGTCCAACAACTTCAAGCAGCTCAGAATTGGATGTCTAGTTTTCAGTAATTCGTCAAATCTGTCTGTGATATTTTTTTTTTATTTCGTCTACATACACGTCGTTGTGCGATTTAAAGAATTCAACACTCCTTCTGACATCTCTAAGAGTAACTGCTTTGAATTCCAACTCTCTATTCTCAATCTCTCACATTTTCCAACAGCAAACGTAGTTCTTTGCATGCAGGTTTATCACCACGACTACGACTGAGTTGTGCAAGCGATGCTTCAACACAGGACAGAGCATATATAAAATTAGCATTGTCACTTTGTAAATTTAGAGATAAACTGCTAGTGGAGAGAGAATTTCATCAAAGAACATTAAATGCAAAATAAACTTTGCAGATGTTAATGTTTTTTTGAAGTTAATTTTGAAGTTTCCTCTCTGCTGCCGGTTTCAGCTGTGTTTTCTAAGTGCTGCAGTATGACACTGTAAGACCGCAATAGATTTGCAGTTTCTCTGCGTTTATGAACATGGCTGGGTTTTTCAACCTCCTCTGTTTCTAAAATGTCAGCTAATTCAGCTCTCTCAGTTTTTTTGGGCACAGATAGAAGAGGTCTGTCAAAACGTTGATCACTTCATCAAAGTACGTTCCCTTCAGTGCATCTTTAACAGCAAGCTCTAGTCTGTAAAACACAAATTAAAATGGCTGTGAAGAGTTTCTGAATGCCAACATTTGTACTATCTGATCTGTCTTGTCTGAAAAACACGTACCGATGATTAAGACAATGAATGGCTACAAGCCACGGATTCTCCTCTCTTAGACGAGCAGCGAGACCTTTCTTCACACCAAGATTCACCACCGCACCGTCAGCGCACAAGCCAACTAACTTGCTCTCCAACTGCCTTTGTAATCCTAATTCTCTAAATTTGTTGAGAACTGCCGTCTGTAACCCTTCCGCAGTTCCAAATTTTACATCCTTAAGTCTGTAAAACTATAGGAAGTCTGATAAGTCACATCATACAGTACTTAATTGTTAAACTTAAATATCACCCAACCCCTGTTATAATAATGATTAGGCTGTAATTTTTTTTTAATTAAAGTAAACATATCCCAATAACCTGGTTTTCACACACCTGTCCGATGCTATATACTTCACAAAAAACAGCTCCTTCAAGCAGCAGAGAGAACAAATCTGTTTCTTTTATGCCAGGCTTAATTTCTTAAAATCTGGGACAAAATGACGTCGGGAACAAAATGGTCGATAAGTATGAGAGGGTCTATGATGCCCCATTATGGCTTCTGCAATATCCTGATGCTCTTACCCTGACAAATTTCTAACATGTTAGAAAACTTTAGTCTCTGACAAAGCAATTCGTGAAGTGTGCAAGGGGCTACGGGCCGATTTCTTGACGAATGCTGCCAGCAGCCAATAGGACAATCTAGCAACATTGGAGACGAAGAGAAAGGTTGTGCCCCGCAAGGCGTGGAGCCTCAAAATTGAGGAAACGATGGGGGAGATGTGGCAGGAACACCCGTGTCTCTTTGACATAAGTGACATTTCCTATCATGATCGCTCATTGAAGGAACAAAGATGGAGGGAAATTGCTTTGGAACTTCAGGTACCTGGTAAGTAAATCATTTTTATAACTTGGTAACGCCAAAGCAGGTACTGTACTGGCCACTTCTATTAAGCCAATTGCACATCCAAATGGATCTTCTCCGTGTTTTCTTTTTTCTGTGCAAAACAATGCACCGACAACAGCAATCACCTCCTTGCTTGAATCCACGATTCTCACAAATGATGTCTACGATTCTGCAATGAAAACAGGCGCAGTCCGCGACAAGACCTCTCAGAACTACACTTCCCATCATCCTCCTGCTCACATATGTAACACAGATGTATTTATCAGTGAGCAGGAGGATGTTTGTTACAGGAATATCCACTTAGTTTGTCACAAAGTCCATAAAAATGTACTATAGATTATGATATGCTTAATATGATTTGTTTTTAAATCACCCACATTACCCCTAAAATATAAGTGGTTGATGCAATCCAGGTGGATCCCCTAGAACCACAAAATGCCAAGGGCATACTGAAGACTGTGACTGGTTAACGGGTCTGAGTCTAAAGAATCTGATTTATTTGAAGGTGTGCATTGTTGAAGGGGTTAAAAGATATTGCTGTTAGAAAAATCCCAGCAGGTATTACAAACATTTGCCCCATATTGCTCCAAAATCAATCCAGTGGCTGTTTTGTAAAAATAAATTCCAGTAACAAAATGTGATGTGGAAAGAGCAGTTCACTAGTGGTATATTAGCATGTGTAATTTGACTGACTGGGGTGATACTGAAAAAGAAAGAAATACTATATATATATATATATATATAATATACACACACACACACAAACAAATGGAAACAACTTAAAAATACAGATTGTTGCTGGTAAAACAGAATTATTCATCTTATTCAGGATATACTGTACAGAAATGAAAGATGAGACCTACTATAAAAGCTACAGGTGGTAGACCAAGTAAAAAAAAAAGGCACAATGCTTAGCAAGTTATATGCTGCAACAATCTTTCAATCCAATACTATTTACCTGTTCTACATGTGGTTGATTTACTAATTGTTTAAGTTTGTGGCAGTATGTGTGTTTTAAAACTTGGTTGCAATAATAGCATAGTTCTGTATTTAACATGAATAAGGAGATCAGTATTGGCGTACTCATCCTGTTCTGCTCTTCCCCTATTAAACCATGTTACATGAATACTGCATGGTTAAGTCATTGCTTTCTGTTAAGTGCATGACAACAAAAGCCTTAAAGGATGCATGTGAACAAAGTTAGATATATTTTTGACTGGCATATTAAATTTACTATAGCTTCATAAAGTCTCTAGAGCAATTTTAATCCACAGATATAAAGTATGCTACAATTTTCATGATAAAGAAGGTCCACAGCAAAGAGGTGCTTGATAGTGCTTTTTATTCACTTGTAATATAAAGATCAAACATTGTTGTTTTTTTTTTTTCAGTGGCTGCATAGCCTAGCACTGTAAAGCATACATTAAAGCAAGTCTTGCTGCAGTTGACAGAGATTTGTTTTAATTTGTATGTGTAACAAAAAAAATAATAGAAATAACTAAAATAAAAAGTACTGTAAAAAATTGTGTTATATCTAACATTGCTTGTATTACAAAATAGTACACTACCACCTGTTCCTTATTTTTCTTAAAAAATCAGTTTGCTTCAAAATGAAAAGCTTTTTTTTTTACTTGGTTTACAATCCTTAATAATAGTCAACCATCAATTTTAATCTTTAGATGCATTTTAAATCTAAGCTGTAATGTTTTAACTCTTATCACAAGGTCAAATATCTTAGCAAATAAATCTTAAGCTTTGTTTTATATGAAAAAATTACATGATTAATACAAAGAATTAATCACGTACTGTTCAGATATACCAGATTGTGTTTGTGATAAGGATTATTCCAGTAGTTACTGCCCTACTTTTTTGGATAGTGTTTTCAGTTGACATTGCAGTTTATTTAGATAACTGCTGTTTGCGTAAAATGCTAACGGTTTAACTTTAAAAATAAGTTGAGGAATTTATATGAAAACATGTGCTGAATGCTTTACTGCATTTCATATAAATGATTACATTTATTATTTAGAAACGCATTTTTGTATACTTTATGCACTTGTGTAGAAGGAAATACAGGAGCTATGTGTTATCAGTGTTTTGAGTGATAGGACAGTTTTATTTATTTTTAATAGGACAGGTTATAGGTAGTTATTAGCACTTTTTTTATTCATGTCAAACTTACTAAGCCAATGCTAAGAGGATTCAGAACATACTTTTTAAAACTGATTTAATAACTGCAATTAAAATAATGTTTCATTTACTGTATGTAACCCATTGCAATCCTATGTAAGCAGACAAATTTTTTGCCACCCAGGCTTTGCACTGGCAGATAGTTTAGTTTTAATGTTCCATAGAGAGTTCTAAGCTACACATTATAGCACATTATACATAAACTGCAAATGTTTGATACATTTTTCATCTAGATTTCATATATAATCTCAACAAGCTTGGGGGCCTATAACTTTTGGTTAAGTTGGAAGGACCGTGCTAGTCATTCATATCTGACTGTCCCTGTAAGCCTACACAAAGGGTAGTGTGGCTCGTTATCGAATCAAATGCTATATTTTGGTTTGTTGTTGGGCTGTTCTGGTTAATCACTAGCAGAGCACATGTGGGTTGGCTCGGAAAGATCAAGAAATGTGTAATGGAACTGAATTTGCTCCGGTCGAGTTCCTGCACAATAGAAGTTATGGTTTCTGGCTTCTGGCTATGTTTTGTATCCTCATGTTTTCTTGTATTGTAGGCCCACCTCCTAAAAGGAGGCCTGAGCAGTCGTTTTTTAAAAAAAATGTCAGAGAAAGGATGAGAAATGCATATGGGGAAGTAAAGCCAGATTGTTAGATGGAATCAAGATGTACCTTCTCACCTCCATAGAAGTAGCCTGTAATTCAAATACTGCCCCCATGGCAGTGGAGGAGAATTACTATTCCCTATAATAATGAATGGCGATACTTTTATTAACTTTTCTTCACATCAGGTTAGTAATAAACATTCACACATTATTTATTATGTGGTCTAGGTATTTAACTTATTAAGTCTAAATAAGTACAGTAATGGTTAGTTTCTACTGGTGAAAAATATACATAATCAAAAATTGCTGTCTAATTGGTGCAAACTTATACCAGTAGCAGGCCATTCTGCTCGCTGTTGCAGGTGACGTCAGGCAGACTGCTGACTGATACAAATTTGCTTTCAGAATCAGATATCCCTTACAATATGTCCCATGAGATGCTTGGATATTGTTCACAAAAATAAATTTTAGTTCACCCTCAAACTGTAACCAATAATGCAAAAGGGGAAAAAAAGTTTTTATCTAGAAAAAAATTATATATTAAAATACAAAACTGAAAGATCATAATTGGATAAGTCAACCCCCCCCCCCCCCCCCGAGTTTATACTTGGTGGAAGCGCCTTTGGCAGCAATTACAGCTGCAAGTCTGTTGGGATAGGTCTCTACCAACTTTACACACCTAGATTTAGCAGTATTTGACCATTCTTCTTTACAAAACTGTTCAAGCTCTGTCAAGTTCCTTGGGGAGCGTTGATGTACAGCAATCTTCAAGTCATGCCATAAATTTTCGATGGGATTTAGGTCGGGGCTCTGACTGGGCCACTCAAGGACATTTACGCTTTTGTTCAGCTTTGGCTGTGTGCTTTGGGTCATTGTCATGCTGAAAGTTGAACTTCCGTCCCAGTTTCAGCTTTCTTGCAGAGAATTATCGTATTGTCTTTGTAAGTTCATTTCTACACAATAACTATAGTTATCAAATTCAGAGATTCTCAATTCACATGAAATCTCTTTTATTGGTGATTACTACTGCAAATCTATTCCCTGTTCTGCTTAAGAAACCGCATCTTCTCTCTCTGATTTCCACTTTGCATCTTTCTCTATCTCTATGCTATCCTCCAGCGTCCAATTTGCAAAACAGTACCTTCCTGTATGAAAACATTACTGTAGCAGGGCAGAAGGAAAGCCCAGCTGTTTGAATGTATTGTTTGTTTATTTTTATAACAGGGTCTTCCCCTCCAGCCCTGTGTTATTTTGTATTTGTGTATTATGATTTATTTAGTATTTATATAAATGACGGCGAAAGCTGTGTGTTTTGTTTATTATGATTTATTTATTGTTATTTTTATATATGACGGCGAAGCACCGTGTGTTTTGTTATTGTTTTGATGGCGTAGCCAAATGTTTTTGTTTTGTAGTGTGGATGGGAATAAACTCGTGTAGATTGTGGCCGAGGGGTAATAGAATAATTACGAACAGATAAACCCCTCGGCCACCTTATAATAATCCTGCAGCTCTCCATGTTCGGGGTGGGTGTGTAAAGAGGAAAGTACGGGAGAGCAAGAGGCGAGTAAAAAACAAAACTAAAAAACAAACTAAGGAACAGTGAAGGTACTTGCCCAGCCTGACCTTAGGTTTTGTTATTGTTTGTGTTTGTGACTTTGTTTTGTTTAAATATTTTATTTTGCTCTGTGAGCAGTGTTTTCTGTTTGTTTAAATATTTTATTTTATTTTGTTACTTTAAATAAACAACGCTGCAAGCGTCTTTTGCCTGCAATACTGCCTTTGGTCTTTCTGTTCCTGCATCTGGCCTGAAATCACCACTCGTCATCCTGTCACAATTACATATCTCAATGTTTCTATTTAATTAATGGTTACTTCATAGAATCTTTTTTTTTATATATATATTTTATGTTTTACCATTTAATATGACATGGAATTTGTTCTGTATACTTTTTTTCTATTGCAGTTTCTGCTTGGATCATTAGCGTGATGTGATTAATAGATACTAGGAATTTTTTTCAGCTACTTTCTACTATTAAACTATTACTATTAGAGGTGATGAAATGTGTTAAATATCCCATCGTTTGACTGTGTGCAATAAATAAAGCCCACTGCATCCCAGAAACTGCCCTTATTGCAGAAATAGGAATTTCCTTTTCAAATAGTTATTAAATGTGATAAACAGTAATCCAAGTATTCAAACCATTTAAGTTTCTCCAGATAGTTGTATTTCCAAATTCTCCCTTTAACATGCTGTAAGCTGACAAGTCCCACGTAAAACAGAAAGGAACCTGTTAATTGCATGATGACATTTCCTGCTTATTGCATTCAATCTACACAGTTTTTCAGGTACCAATCTATGCTCAAGAGAAAGCATCTTCTGACAGTCTGAATTTGATAACTACACATTTGACGATTGAGAATTTCTTTGTTGATCTTGACTGGAGTTTATTTTTTTCAGTCAACAATATAGGTTGAGACATGGATTAAGCTGTAATAAGATTAAATCACATTCCTTTTCTGCTCACATTAAAGTTGTCACTTACAAAAGGAATACTATGTAATCTTCCTTAATATAAGCCTTTTTACAATTAACATGTTTTAACAGGTTCCTTGCAGGGCTCTATGCTTTTACCTAAAAGTATTCCTTCAGAGCACCACAGCTTCTGCTTGCAGGTAGGAAGATTCAGCCGATCCCCCTTACAAGGAGCAGTCCCAGCACATAGCGTCCAAAAACTCAACTATATTGGCTAGGGGCTTTACTGCAATACATTTTGATTGGTTTGTCATGTCTTAAGTTTGTCACAAAGATATTCCACTACAGTAAATGTTTTGTTTGTTTATAAACATTTTGGGTGATTTAGTATGCTGTCAGGTAATTTTTTTGTACTTGTAGAATGTATAATGCTCACTGAATCGCTTGGCAAGCAGAACAAAAAAAAGCTGATAAAAAAATCAAATAAAGATATCAGTCTTGAACAAGAGGCTGGCCTAACTGTTGTTTGTTGAATTGTCTGAAGTCTGACAAAGGTTTTTATGCTAATTTGATTTTAAAAAATGACACACTTATCACCACTTAGTAAGCAATTACTATATCGGTCAATTCACTCAAAATTATAACGGGCCTTCTGCAAAGGGTTAATTTATCACGTTTTATTCATCTACCCATACAGCTGCAGAGCATAACACAGGTCAGAATTTAACACGTGTGGAGAGAGAGGGGGGTCACACCAAAACTACTCACACACAAACTATACGGTAACACATCACACTTGCCCCAGACAGGACAGGACAGTGGTACATACAAGGAGAAACAATAACACAGGGGTTAACATCTGAAATGGGGAACAGAACAGTCCATTTGTCCTTCGGAGCCAATAGAAAGTCCAATCGCTCTGTCCCAGCATGCCCCACTCTGGCCATATGCTAATTAAGTTCCTGATTCCTTGTACTGTGAGGTTTTGTCATTTATAAAGTGTTTTTTTGTGTCAAGACAACAACGACTTGTGTGTTATAATATAAAGTGTTACACCTCTTCAGGAAAGGATAAATACAAATTAATAATAAATCAAAACTGCAATATACAAGTGTTCCTTTGCTTTCCTATATTAGTAAAATACAACTTCTGGTAAGGATAACATTTTAAGAATTGTTCAAATGCACTAAAGAATATGTGTGTTACAGAAACAGTGTAGCCTTTTTTTTTTTTTTTAGAAAGTATTGCAATATATTTTGATGAAATCCAAAATATATTTTCGAATTCTGCTGTCTACAAAATATATCTTGTATTCTTGTAGGAATGTACTGCAATATATTTGGAATGTTTTCTGAAATATATGAGATTATATTAAAAAATTAAAAAAATATATTGCACTATTCCCATATATTACCATGTATTTTAAATATATTTTTATTGCTTTGAAATATACTGCAATATATTATTTTTTCTGTATTTGAGATAGCGTGCATTTGTTAATTAATACTTGCTTTAAACTATACTAACAGTAGATCAATTAAACAAAATCGTAACCATTAATCTAAAAGCAGCACAGAATGTATGGAAGGCTTACAACTAGTTCTTGGTGAAGACCTAAACTTCTTAGTTTTGTTATACAATATAACATGTAAATTATAAAACAGTGTTTGCTTTGACACATTGGAAAAAGTCTGCTATCCACTTCACAGAAGTAGTCAGCATAAATAAAAAATACCCTCAAGGACCATCATAAATATGGAAAAGCGAGATGTGGCATTATTATTTACACTCTAAAATACAAAAGAGTACAGAATATATTGCATGAGCCAGATGTCTGCTTGTCTTTTCTCACTTGTCATTGAATCAATAAGAGCTCAGAAAAAAGGCTCTACAGCAACTGAGAACTTAGCCATGTGCATGGATAGGGCTGACAAAGAAGTCCTCTGTAACATTGCCATTCTTTCACTACAGGATTACTCTAATTAAAAAAAAAAAAAAAAGCTTTATTCAGTTATACATAGCAGTTTGTCAGAACACCATGTGTGTATGCAGTATGTATTTATTATTATGTAATTTTTATGAATAAAGAAAAGAAAATTGAAATCCAGGTATGTTCACTAATGTTAAATACAAAGCTAACCTGCGTTGATCTATGGGAAATCTATTGCTGCGTTTACACTGCCACCTCGGACCTAAGCCGTCTCAGGTCCGACTGATTGCAGAGATTCTTATCATTTCTCACGTAGTCTTTACACTGCAGTTGTGCCCACAGCCGGCTTAGGTCCGAATGGGTACACATACACCATCGTCTGCACCTGTTTAACAAAGCAAAAAAGTTATCGACAAAAGTTTACATAGCCCAATGTATGCATATTTGTGGCATGTACACTTTTGATGACAACTTAATAAAACGTAGATATTTACAAATACTGAATAATACCAACAGTTAATAAATTCAAATCTTCAGGACGCTTGTCAAATCGTTTTTCTTAAGATCAAACCTGCTTTCCAATGTTTTTTGTAGTTTATAGTTATGTTGGAATCTCTGCAGATTGGTATCAACCAATTGATGCAAGCTGCAAATCAATTTTGGCAAACAACAACATTTAGTCCTTATGCATACATGAAACTCTGAGGCACTGACACAACAAAATGTGAAAAACATTCAAGGGGGTGTAGACTTTTTGTAGGCACTGTATATTCATCATTTGTACATGAATAAATTACTTGATACAGCAGTCACATAAGGTCAGAGGTCAATTTTATGGTCAGCAACACATTTACAATGAAGGGTTCATTTTAGTTTTAGAAGCCCCAAGATGTTGATTCATTCTGCTTGTCTTTGCAGCTTTCTTGTCTTCTTCAGTGAGTAACAAAAGCAACAGCTTTGAAAATGAATATGGGGCATCTTTCATGTGCAATTGAAGATTAACAATGAATGAATTATCCCAGCACCCTCTTCAAAATTTTCAGCATCTGCTGGTTAGTTTCGTCTTGGGCAATGCTACCCCTCTTTACTGCAGTGTTCAGTAATGTTTCTCACCAGCATTTTTATGCGTTTAAAAATGTGGCAAACAATGTGTCCCCGTCTTCAGCAACACCAAAAGCAGAATCTAAAATGCCTAAATAGGCTCCTGGCGTTGCTTCTGCTCCTAAGGACTTAACCCTTTCAGGACCAAGCATTTTTCAGTGGGATGCTCCCCCCCAGTACCAGGCATTTTTTGGCTGTAGTTGACTTCCTATAAAAAATCACAAAAAATCTACTAAATAAAAAAAACATACCTGATGCATTTAGTTCATGAAATAGTATATGCCTATATCCACTCATTTTTTGATATTAAAAAATGTACTTTGTTGCGGGCGGCACAGGGTGGGCAAAAATTTCAGATTGCGGTAATTTGTGTAAACAGACTAAGAGCCTCGTTCACTAAAAGCAATAATGTGTTTTGCATGCAGTAAACCCCTTTACTGCAAGCTTTATAAACCTGCTGTATTCACTAAACTGTGGCAGGCAACCTACCAAATGGAAAGAGTACTGTGTTCAAGTCAGTTAAATATATTGACTATTGTTAATGGGTGGAAATGTATGCGAATTACGTCACAAATTACTGTGTTGATATTGAAATGCTTCTATGACTGTATGGGAGTGACATTAAAAGTTATAGGGGGAGGGGCACTTCCACCGCAACTGCTGCCTAGGGCGCTAGTTAACCCAGTGCCGGACCTGCACTAGACCTGTGGCATTTGTCCTTAACAGCTGTTCTGATACTGTAAGTTGTGAGAAAAAAAAAAAAAAAAAACAAGTAAAGCAGATACATAAATAAATAGTTTATAACATTACTTACCAGTGTTTCTTTTTTTTTTTTTTTCAATAAATGTGTAGCACTTATTTTGCTTTTGTACTAAATCTTAAGGCAAGGTCAGTTGTCCATTCCAAACCCTGGGTAACTGCATTGATCGATATATACTGTAAAAACCTTTGTATAAGTCTATTTTCTAGGTGTTTTTGGGGGTCCTAAAAAGGGGGGAGCGACTTATACACTGGTATGACCTATAGGCTTTTTTCTTGAAATTGTTTTCTCAAAAAAACAGGTGGGGACTTATATACCAGTGTGACTTATACACCGTTTTTTACAGTATTATAAAGCAGCTTTAAACCTTTATGGCTACAGTCATAGGATGCACTTTTCCTGTCTTTTCCTTGTTAGCCTTCTTAAAGTAGTTCTGTAGTTTGTAATATAAGTCTCTAATGTTCTCTTCATTGCATCACAAGAACGACTGAATCACATTGTGTGGGGTGCTTGACTGTAAACATTTAAAATGTGTGCTGTACCATAAAAACTGGTAGATAGATAGTGCCTATCAATGGAAAGACTAATTTGATTACAAACGGAAATAGATTGTTTAATTGGTTCCCAGGCAGATTGGCTCGACTGCACCACTGAGAGTCAGGGAGAGAGTATTTCGGACCAGGCAGACGTTACTAGGACTGTGTGAGGAGAGCAGGTAATAACTAGATACAGATTGAGCACAGAGATCATACTAGCCTTATATGAGGAGATCATATCTGATCTAGCGCCACTTACAGATAGGAGTCATGAAGTTCCAGGTCTAGTGAAATTGCTGTGCACACTATATTATTTAGCATCTGGGCTGTTTCAGACAACTTTGTCAGCAATTGGTGGGATATCTCAACCACGTTTTCCTGGTGTTTACAGCAAGTACTGAATGCCCTGTTGAAATGCACCGGGAAGTATATCTATTATCCTAGTGAGAAAGATGCTCTCCATAAGTGGCCTTTTACGAAGTGTCTGGCTTTCCAGATGTATTTGGGGCTATTCATTGCACCCATGTAGCACTGTCACCATCCCAAGATATAGAACATATCTTTTGTAATGGGACTCATTACCACTTCATTAATGTACAAATGGTGTGTGATGCGAAACTGATGATTCTTGATGTGATCACCAGCTATCCTGGCGAAGCACATGATATCCTCAGACAGTCTGGGATTTATAGAGATTACGAGGCATTATATGGATATGTGTTATATGGAGCTGGTTGGCTCCTTGTCATATTTAATATATATAGTCACCATGTACATGTGATATTTAAATAGGTTATACTTAAAATAGCTTTACAGTATACAAAAGAAAATTATGGAAACTATAAAGGTTCAATAAATGTACAGAGTGAGAGTTGTGGTGCAGTCATAAATACAAGCAATCAAACCACATCACTTGTTTAACATTAAAAAAGTGATGTTTCGCAAAACACTTTTGGAAATGTAAATAGTAAACTTTTAATTCACTGAGCGAGTGCTCCCACGTAGCACTGTCAAAACTATTTATTTTACTTACAACAATTTACATTCAGAAATTATAGCGTTATAATACTGCAGTCTAATTACAACATAGGCCTAAATATCAAACACACGTTCAAATTACACGTTTACAAATTTAACACCGTTTCCTTTAAAAAGTTAGCTTGCCTTGGAGCTTATAAAAAGTTATTTCAACTTTTCAACATGTCCTCTCAGTGTCAATCGAGCAGGACTCCTTGTTAACTCCTTCATTGCTTAATTTAAATGTTTAAAGATTTTCTATGCCTCTAAACTGCAGTTAGGTTGCATATGATTCTCTCAATAAAGTTCAGTTATGCATAGTCTCCTTAGATTAGATAATGCTACCAAGGATGTCCACAGAAACTTCCATTTCTGGTTTAAATTGGATATACAATAAGTGTTAAGATTCATGATTATATATACACTACCGGTCAAAAGATTTAGAACACCTCCATGTTTCCAGTTTTTTATGAAATTTACGCAATTTAATGTCTCAGTGTACTCTGAAATTAAAGCATAGAACAAATAAACACCTTTTGCAGATATAACAGCCAAACACACTTGTGGCATTCTTTCTACAATAGAAATCAAATATTGTTTGGAAAGTTCTTCCCAACACTGTTGCAGAAGTTCCCACAAATGTGTTGCACTTGTAGGTTGCTTTGCTTTCACCCTTCTGTCCAGTTCATCCCAAACCAGCTGGATGGGGTTTAAGTCTGGAGACTGTGCTGGCCATTCCATGATTTGAAGCCTACCGTCTTGTTCTTTTCTTCTAAGGTAGTTCAGACATAGCCTGGAGGTATGTTTTGGGTAATTATCTTGCTGTAGGATGAATCCCTGACCAACTAAACCCCTACCAGAGGGTATTGCATGGCGTTGCAAAATGCTGTGGTAGCCGTTTTGGTGCGACAGCAGACCTCCTCCCTCTCTGGCTCTGGGGCGGCGGCAGCGGCTCACCCCTCTCTGCCTCTGGGGCGACAGGACTGTGCTAACGGTCGCCGACTCTGGATCCAGCAAAATGGGAGCGACGGCAGCTCCTCCCCCTCTCTGGCTCTGGGAGCGACGGCAGATCCTCACCCCTCTCTGGCTCTGGACCATCCTCCCTCTCTGGCTCTGGGAGCGACAGCAGATCCTCCTCCCTCTCTGGCTCTGGGAGCTCTGGGAGCGACGGCAGATCCTCCTCCCTCTCCATCTCTTCTGACAGTTGGTGTCACACCTCAGCTCCCTCTCTGGCTCTGGGAGCGACGGCAGGCCTCCTCCTCCCTCTGGCTGGCGCTCCTCCCCCTATATGGCTCTGGGAGCGACGGCAGCTCTTCATCCCTCTCTGAACCATCCTTTCGCCTACTCGATGGCGTACAAAAACCCTGCGTGACCATGAGGGCAATCTCTGGGAAGGAGGCCGGGTGGTGCTGTTCCTCCCACTGTTCCCACCTGAACTCCTGAAGATTTCAAATTTTGATTCATCGGTCCATAAGACCTTCTTCCAGTCTTCAGTAGTCCACTGGCTGGTGCTTCATGGCCCAGGCAAGCCTCTTTTTCTTATTTTGCCATCTTAGCAATGGCTTTCTTACTGCCACTCGACCTGTCCCAAACCTGCAGCTCGAAGTCTTCTCTTCACAGTTGAAACTGAGACTTGCTCTACTTCGACCAGTGTTAAGCTGTGCTTGAAGCTGTTGTCCTGTGAGCCACCTATCACGCAAGCTGTTGACTCTCAGAAACTTGTCTTCTCTTCATTCTGTTGTGGCTTTGGGTCTGCCAGACCTCTTCCTGTCAGAGTTTCCTCCAGTTTCCAAGTGCCTTTTGATGGTGTAGGAAACTGTACTCACTGACACCTTGGCTTTCTTTGCAATTTCTCTAAAGGAAAGACCTACACTTTTAAGGGTTATAATGGTCTGTCTGTCTTCCTTTGTTAATTGCCCTTTTCTTGCCATTATAATAGCAATATACTACTTCCTGCAGTACAATACTGTCCAAATAATGCTTAAGAGGGTGTAGTAACACAGTCTGTTCCAACACTGCTTTTATACAGACAGAGGGTTTGTAAGTAATCAACAAAAGTTGGGACACCTGTAGGAATTGTTAGCATCAACTTTCAAGGCTTAATTTACTTCCATTGCTGCAGAACAGCTGTAAGTTGTTAACCCATTACTTGTTCCCTGAAAAAGGCCTTTTTGTATAACTCTGAAATGTACATTATTTTTCAGTTTTTGGTAACCTAAACTTTTTTTTTAACCTCTGGCAGTTTACCACTTACCTTTGTACCATTTCAGGTTATTCACTGGACTTGAACTGCTTAAATTTCAATAAAAACTGGAAAAATGGGGGTGTTCTAAAACTTTTGACCGGTAGTGTGTGTGTGTGTGTGTGTGTGTGTGTGTGTGTGTGTGTGTGTGTGTGTGTGTGTGTGTATATATATATATATATATATATATATATATATATATATATATATATATACAGTACCAGTCAAAAGTTTGAGTACTCTTGCTGGAAACTTTTTTTTTCTTCATAATTGACAATGTTTTACGTTGTATACATTTCTGTAAATACTTGAAAATGAAAACATATGTTACAATATACAAAACAAAACATAAGGAGTATCAAAGCAATGTTCAAGAAAATTGAAAATTGTCTCTAAATCTTATATAGTCACCCTTTGCCTTAATAACAGCCTCACAAACACGAGGCATTCAGTTAACAAGTTTCAGCAGGAAATCACCCAACATGTCTTCCCAGCAATTCTGCATCAATTCCCAGAGATGTAGGGCACTTTAGGTAGCTTTGCTTTGACTCTTCTATCAAGTTTGTCCCATACAAGTTCTGTGGGTTTGAGTTCTGGAGACTGGGCAGACCAGGTCATTAGATTGAGTTGTCCTTCACTTTCCTTCTTCGCCAGATAGTTCTTGCACAACTTTGAGGTGTTTTTCGGGTCATTATCTTGCGGAAGAATGAAGGACTGCCCAATTAGCCGTAATCCTGATGGAATGGCATGCCTCTGAAGTATGCTATGATAGCCATGCTGGTTGAGCTTGCTATGGACCTGGAAAAGATCACCAACTCTGTCACCAGCAAAGCAATCCCAGACCATGACACTGCCTCCTCCATGCTTGACAGTGGGAACCACACATGCAGAACTCATGTGCTCACCCTCTCTGTGTCTTACAAATACTCGGCTGTTAGACCCAAATATTTCAAATTTTGACTCATCAGTTCATAAGACTGACTTCCACTCCTCAAATGTCCAGTTTCTGTGTTTTTTGTCCCAGGAAAGTCTCTTTCTCTTATTCTGCACTCTTAATAAGGTTTCTTTGCAGCAATTCTTCCAGTTAGGCCAGCTTCACGCAATCTCATCTGAACAATTGATGTTGAAACATCTCTACTTCTAGTAGCATTTAGCAGAGCTTGTATTTCAGGGGCAGTTAATCGCCTGTTTCGCAGACTTGTGACTCGAATGAACTTGTTCTCTGATTCTAAGGTTACCCTTGGCCTGCCTGACCCATGACTTCCAGTTTCTTCAAATAGTTTGATCCGTCTTTTTTCTTTGCTTAACTAAGTGTATTTTGCCATTTTCTGTTCCCTTACATTCAGGAATGACAAACCTGTGCCTATGCTACCTATATTTATAGTAATCATGAATCCTCACCTGTTACAATAACAATAACAATAATTGGTGACAAAAGGTTAATCAGGTAACATGCTAGTTAACTCAGAGAACATATAACAAAGACACTTTTATACTTAGGTGTTCTAACACTGTGTTATACACATTTCAGACTTTTAACTGACTTGGGCTTCAGACTGAAATCCCCTTGTTTTGGATGACCATTTCATTGAAATTGACAAGATTTACATTTTCATTTAAAAATGAAATTTTTTAATGCAATTCACTTATGATTATCAGCTTATATAAGTACACGTATCATATAATGAAATATTAAGTGGTGTACTCAAACTTTTGAGTGGTACTGTATACACACACACACACACACACACACACACACACACACACACACACACACACACATGCACAGAAAATGTGAGTGGAATCCTGTAGTTAGGTGCTCTGAGCACCTATCGCAATGGTCATGTAGTTCAAATTTCAGAGTTGAAATCACATGAAAGAGTTGAAGTGCGCTTATGATGTTTATTTATTATGTTGAATAAAATAGTGGCTATAAATTCATTTTGTATAATATCATTTCCTTTTGTATGATGGTACCTGTTTTTAAATTACACGTTTGACTAAATGATGTAAATAAACCAGTTCTTTAATTCTGCTTAAGAGGTGAGCTTTAATATTCATACTGTTACATAAAATCGTTCATTTAAAATTATGCACATATTTATACTGTAAGAATGAGTTATATGCTCTTTTGAAATACTGGTATACAGAATTATTAAAATTGCTGCTTCAGTGATATGCCTCATATATAATTACATTTTAAATGTAATTATTTTGAATATACTAATTTGGCCCAATACTTCCTACTGCTTGATTTTTAACACACAATGTGTTTTAAAGTCATATTAATTAAGGTTAGATATTTAAAAAAGATGGAAATGGATATTAATTTGTCTACATATATAACATAATTAACATTTGTTCAGAGATGTTTCCTGATAAAACAGGTTGCGTACATTTTTAAAACAAACTGCCTATGCCTTTTTGTACAAATTTACTTCATTCTCTTGAAGTAAACAGGCTTATAATGAAAGGGGTATTTGTTATTCTGTAAACGTACCTGTTTAAAATGTCTGCTCGGAAACAAAGCATCATCTTTCTGGGAAAGAATGTGGTGTGTTGGCAGGGTTATTTGCTTTAGAAGACTGCTGGATGATCTGGGAGATTTAAAGATGTCTGAGATAGTGCTTAAGGGGTATTTTGAAGGCTTGACTTTCTTTAGTTAGGCACCGAGGCCTGGTTATAATAAGGTCAACAGTCTGTCCATTATGTAATAGGGAAAGCTGTTGGTCTGTTCACCTCTTCCAGCTCTTGTCTAATATTATTTAACAAAAGGTAACAGGTAAGCAGATGATTTTACTGACCTCTAAGTGACCATGACAGCAATGGTTAACAGGTTTCCAGACATACCTAATGCCACTTGTATTTCTGAGGAGGACAGACCTTTTATTTCAACACAGTTAGATGGCCCTTTAATTTAACACTAGATCACTAGTATCATATAATATATCAATTTACAGGTCTTTAGGTCATGGCTGCAGATTTAAGGGCTTTCTGACAACAGAAAAAATACACCTAATGCCTCTAAGAAACATGCTCTTTCACACTTACCTCCAATTCTAAAAGTAAATGGTTAATCAAAGTTGTCTTTCTGTAATTAAAACAGTAAAAGGATAGGATAGGACACAAGGAGGCAGTGTGGTCCAGTGGTTACAGTCCAGCACTTGTAACCAGAAGGTCATCAGTTCAAATCCCATCTCTGCCACTGACTGACTTGCTGTGTGACCCTGAGCAAGTCATTTAACCTGCTTGTGCTCCATCCTGCAGATGAGATGTTAAACTAATGTTCTATTGTAAGTGACTCTGCATATAAGGCACAGCTCACAGCCTACCTCTGCAAAGAGCTTTGTGATGGTGGTCCACTATGAAAAGTGCTATATAAATATATTATTATATAGTGATGGTGTGTAACCAAGTATTGATGCAAAAAAAACACACAGTTTTGATCTCTGGCCATATCAATTATATTGTTGTTTGTTTACAATCCCTTTACAAAATGTAATATATATATATATATATATATATATATATATATATATATATATATATATATATATATATATTTTTTTAAATAAAAAATTTATAGTTAAAGACAGTGAAGAGGAACCATGACAATGTATGGTATTAATGTTCACTTATAACACAAAACTGTTACATGTTACTAATTTTGTGTGTCTACAGGTCATTATATAAACAATGAGAAAAGACATAGATGAACAGTAGAGAAAAGAGTTACAGAACTGCAAAGACCTGTATCTCTTTTCTCAATGTCTTGACGTTTCTGGATTCGAATTTAGTTTATATATAATATATATATAATATAATATATATATATATATATATATATATATATATATATATATATATATATATATATATATATATATATATATATATATATATATATATATTATATATTATATATATAATCTCATATATATCAAGCAGAAGTAGTTTCTAGGTAAGTGCCCACAACAGTCTATGATATTACAGTAATCCATTGTACGTTATACACCCGTCACATATCCACCCTAACTGTTTATCAAGCTCTTCAGCAACATCACCCACATGGGCAGCACTAATGCAAGAGATCCTTTGGATTTTCAAAAATCTTTAGAAATGTTTGCTTGAAAGTGCAAAACAATTCTATATGCATGCACTGTACACGTTCCAAGAATATTTAATTGTCAAATCGTAAATACTCTTCAAGGCAAATTTTAAATTGGCACATCTAACTATATAATATTTTGAGCTGCTTGTGCAGAATGTACCTTTGAACTGTAACACAATGGTCCCAAGGAATGTTTTGTTAAGGACATTTTTTTGCTGTTGTTTATTTTGTATTTTCAAAGAACTGTTTAACCTAAGACAATATTTTATAAACACAATTGTTTGTTTACATTTTATATTGTGAATTCTAAGAAATCCAAGCTATAAAATAAAATTGAAACATACTGTAAAATAACCCATGTAAAGGTCTTAGCTACAGGACTAAGTTTACTTTCCTTTATACATTTTGTCAAGCACTTTGCTGCCCCAAGATTTAATCCTCACTTTTCAGTTTTCCCCAGAATTCAAAGGGAAGGTAAAATTAGTTTAAAGTGCAGCCTTAATCAATTTGTTCCACATGATGCAGCTGTCAGGACACTGCCCTGTGCCGAAACCAAGAGTACTTCAAGCCTAAGGGAACAGTCATGTCTTTAATCATGACCATCTTGTCAGCCAGGGAAAAGTCATGTCTTTAGTGACCTATATATTTAATATATATATATATTATATATATATATATTCATATATATATATATATATATATATATATATATATAGAGATATAGAGAGAGAGAGAGAGAGAGAGAGAGAGAGAGAGAGAGAGAGAGAGAGAGAGAGAGAGAGAGAGAGATGTGGTATTACAATGATATTGGGTACATAATGTATTTTGTTTACCGGCATAAAAGGACATTACTGTAACAAACACTTTATTTTCTATTTGATGTAAATTCAAACTTTGACTGTCATCTCTGAAACACTTCATTCAGCTTTCTAGCATTACATCTCTGTGAATACCAAATAGCCTAGATGCAGTCGTGACATCCACAGTTAGTGGTTTGCTTGTTATAAGTGAATTTGAACATCCAAAATGAAGTTTATGGGCTTGGTCAAGATAATCGGGATACATAGTGCAACCCACATGTAAAAGAATAACATTGTTAAAAAATACTTTTAATCTGAATCATTTGAAAGTCCAGTCATTCTAATGTTCTAATTCAGAGTAGAAAGGTTGTTGATGAATGTTTAACAATAATTCACTTTCGTAACAGCAGTGGATTTTTGTAATTAAGCAGACAACACAGTTTAAGACAGATCTAAAATATAAACAAGTATATATTTAATACTTTGGTTTATATAAAAAAAAAAAAATACACACACATGCACCTCTACAATAAATAATATTGTGTTTTTTTTGTTTGTTTGAACAGCATATCTATAAGAAATAAGTGCATATCAGATTTTAAATAGTTCAAATAAACAAAGAAAAACATCCTTAATTTTCTCTATTTCTACTAGTGATCAAGCCCAATATATGTATATAGTTATATATATATATATATATATATATATATATATATATATATATATATATATATATATATATATATAAGATGGCAGGGAGAGGGTTAATATCCTTCCCTGCAGAAAACATGTGAAAATGCACATTTGGGGTGTTAATGGGTTAATTGTTTTATTGTTTAACTATTTAGTTATCCCCTGCACCTGGTGTTAATTGCAAATTAGAGCCAGGTGCAGGGTATTTAAAGGACGCTTTTAGTTTGTTCAGGGCTGCTGAGAGGTAGGAACAGAAGGTGTGTTCTGTTTCTGAGCAGTCAGAGTGAGATACAGTGTTAAACTGTGTGGTTTTGGGTTACTGGTAAACAGCTTAGCTGTCCGGGGTGTTAGTTAGGGGAATCCTGACTGTATAGTTAGTGCTCCAAGAAGGAGCTAGGTGTTTGTTTGTTTTGTTTATTTTTGTTTGTGTTCATTAAAAGTGTGCGTTAGCGCTATGAAAATCCATTTCTGTGTCCTGGGTATGTTCTTAAAGGGGCAACGAACCATGAGAGGTGTGAGGATCGTTCACTATATATATATATATATATATATATATACTTTTGTGTAATGATGCACTGGAAGTTGTAGATATTGGTATTCATTTGTACTTGTTTAATATGTTTTACACAAAAAAATCTCAAATCCAACACCTATATTATACATTAAAGCATTAAGGTATTTCAGGGTGTGGGTTACCGTGGATATTGTCACTGCTTGGTGTGCTGTTAGGTGCGAGGCGTAGCCGAGTGACAATATCCACGGTAACCCACGCCTCAAGTACCTTAATGCTTTTATAAAATGGATTTAGTAAATGTAAATATAAACAAATATTGATTCTGAAGATTTACTAAAATATTTGAAGGATATATCTTCTGCAACAGAAAATAGTTCCTATGAACTATTGATACTCGGGTAAGATTTTTCTTTATTTTGAGTTGCAATTTTGTGTTCATAGATGTTAATTTGAATGTTGCCGTTAAGTCAACAATTCTTAAAGTGACTGTCAATTGTTGCAGAAGGTGGTTTGCTTTCATCTGATCTTATTTTTTTTGTTTGTCGATGTTGTGGAGTTTTTCTCTGTCAAGATGTTGCTCCTGCACTTTCGATTTTCTAACAATGGTTCCCAATAACTCTGCATGGAGCTCTCCGATCTGTGACCACTGACGGACATAATTTCCCTCGCTTGCAAACCAGCGTTGGACAGTTTCTGTATTAAGGTACTGCGGATGCAATGATTGGTGTATGTTTGTGTGGTGCTTGCCTTTCTGCATCATGTAGGCAACATTGTTGCTAGGTAATTAACTCCCACTGGCTCTAGCCTTTTAATATACTTATTCAGAATTTTACAGATGGTGGAAACTATTATTGTAACAGGTTTTTAATTCAACACATTTATTTTTGTTTAATAGGTTTGCCATTTGTGGTTTATTCCAACATCTCAATACAGCACACTCTGGTTACTGCCTTCAGTCTACTTACAACTAATACAGCAATTGATGTGAATATTTGCATCTGCCAGTCAAGATGCTCTAATGAGTTACACTTATAGGATAGGTCTATCAGATGAGGGTCCATAACAAATAAATAAATAATTTGCCACTTTGTTGATCATTTTGGGAAGCATGACACATTATCTAATTTTTGACAGATAAAGTTGAGCCTTTTTACTATATGTGTTAGTGACTGCATGGCAACTGTGAATGTACATTAAACGTGTGGGGCAATTACACTTTAATGGCCAGTGTGGATAGCAAATATTATTTGCCTTCACATTTTCTACAAATGCTTTATCTAACAAATGCATTACCTAAGTCAAGTTTAGGAAAATGGAAGAATACATGTACTGTATATTTAGTACAAGAATAATACAATTGATTTGATGCTGACCATTTCTTAACAAACTGCACAGTAGTTGTACCACTAATGCAAGTCTGGCCAAAACTGCAACCCAATTTTCTATGTAAAGCTAGGACTAAGTAATCATAAGTTAGTGACCGTCTTTTGCTACTGTAACATCTGCCAAAATACATCATTTTTGCTGATTTAAGAAAGTCACATACTGTACAAGACATAACCATGCAAAAAGCTTAACAATCAGAAAAGTAACACATATATAATATAACAATATAAATCAGAATCCCACTGTGTTTTGTAAGATTAAAATTAATGCCATTGCATTTTTCTTTCTTTAGGTGGCATTGTGGTATATTCTCAATGGTACCTCTAAATGAATGTCAACTTGTTTTACCTCGGCTGGAGTCGATCGATACTTCATTAGGCTGAATTGTCTTGTGCCCATACAACCTTGAAGCTGTGGCTTAATTACCTCTGGTATTATGCAGAGAGTCTGGGACCAGTGCTCAGCTGTGTTAGGCTTTAACAAAGCCACACTGTTGCCTGTAGGTTGGAAGAGCCTAGACAATTTTACCACAAGACAACAGTACTGTTTTATTCATTTAGGATTTAAGATGAAAGAGGAGAAATCAACATTTTCAAATGTCACCAAGATTTGTGTTTGTAGTCTGCCTGTGTATTTTAAGTATAAATCGAATTTCCTATGCGTTTGAAAGGTTTCAAAAGCAAACAGTAAATAAATTAGATTTCCATGCTCATGTTAGATATAGTTTGGCAAATTTAGATAATTTTAAATGAATGACTATCAAGGTAACATTCATCTAAAGTAGAAAATGGAGAGATGTGCAGTCAAATGGCAATCATGACAAATGACATCTCTGGTCTGAGAGTCACTTCTGTGCACTGGGCTGATTTGTCATCCTCACTTTTGACAGCTCAATACCGGACTGAAATAATTTGTTTATACCTCAGACCTACATTTTATGTTTTGATGTAGCCTTTTATTTTTTTTAGAATGTTGTTGTGGATTTTGGAAATAGTGTGCATGTTTTCTTCACATCTCTTTCTCTCTCGTCATTGTTGCCAAACAAAATTATGGGGTGAATTTCATGGCCAACTTTTGTAACACTGCAGAGAGTTGTGATTGGAAATTGGCTGTTCTAGAGCAGCTGGTATCCAGGGACGCAGGGTTCTGTAGAACGACACATTTAATGTACAGAAAAAAAAATACCTTTGTGGCGAGAGATGGGCTTTGTGATACTTATAAACAAAGAAACTTATATTCTCCTTTACTGTTTTTAATTGCAGAAGTAATGTGGACCAAAAGTTGACATAAAATGTCATTCTATTAGTGCTTTCCCTGGACAGCCCTTGTTGTGTGTTCTCTAAAATTTGATTCTGGTAATTATGTCGCATGATCTCAGTGGGTGTATTGCATATTTTATAGATGTCTCTAAAAGCAAGAGGTTTAACTGACTGTGTTGCTGTGAGTATAAAAGAAATGACACAGCACAGATAACTGAGAAATCTTGCCTCATGGAACTTCACTGACAGCCTCAATGGATTGTTCCTCAAGTAATAAAGGCTTGTTTTAGGCAGGTCAGGCTGTGAACACCACTGTCCTGAAATAATCTTCTGTTCAATATGAATCTCTTATTCTAATAAAATATATGTGAAAAAAGTTAAATGTATCAATATTAACTACAGTATGTTTTTAATTATAGGTAACTTGAAATTAACAAGGATCATAAAATACAGTAAAATAAACTGAACAGGTTTCTTAGCATGAAAGAAACTGATGTTTACATTTTCCAAGTCCAAAAAGGCATGCCAAAAAGAAAATAAAAATAATAAAAAAGATTGCATCTTTATTCTTACACTTGGTATAATATTTGCAGAAACAAGATAGCTATCTAGGTAATATGTATACTGCTTAATGGTAATGATTTTAAGGCATTTGCATTGCATGGATTGAGTAATCAGTAATAAATTGAACTAAGTCCTTAAAAATAATGGGTTAAGTTTATACAGCATATTTTCCCAGTTACTAATCTTTAGCAGCTGACATGATTTAGTTTAGAGGGTGGAAAAGGCTAAAAGAACTTCCCTTTCAATTTGAAGACGACCAGGTATTTACTGAGCATTTTCTGTCAGAGCTGCCGTTAGGCTCTTCACGGAAGTGAAGTCCTTGGTCCCGCCTACCGAGGGAATAAGTAGTCGCTGCAGAGATCACGTCTTCCTTTCCTTCTCACAATCAGGTAGGTATACTAACCTCTCCAGTTGCGTGATTGAGTTTGTATTAAAAAACTCTCACTACAGGTTTTCTGGTTGTTCTCCTGTAATTTACTGCTGGAAGCCGGCTTGCCACTTCCCCAAAATAAGAAACTCGGCTTCTGAAGACTGAGCTATAAACATTGCGCAACTGTGCTCCGTTTAAAATAAAATCTTTTTTCTCAACAGCCTACATCACCTGGCAACTGTAGTCTGCATTTCTTAACCCTACAGCTCTGCTCTATTGTGTTTATTTTTCCTCTGCTTTTTGCAGTTAAAAAATATAAATAAATAAATAAATAAAATAAATAAATAAATAAATAAATAAAAAGAAAGATGTGTATTCCTCAACTGAGTCTTAGCTCTGCCATGCCTGCTGTTGAGTGAACACCGCTGGGCTGACTCGACCCGCCCACTCGGTGTGTGCTGCCCCCAACCAAAAAAAAACCTACCATTCAGCTTCTGAAGAGTGGGTTGTCTTCACTGCTTTGCAGTTTAAAAAAAAAAAAAAAAACAACAACAACGTGTGCTTCCTCCACTAGGCCTGATTCCAGCCTCACCGTCGAGTAGATACATTGACCCACACACCTTGATGCATTGGGTCTTAAAATAAAAATAAATAAATAAAACAGTATTTTTTTTTGTTACTGTACTGTCTGTAGGCTGTGCTCCACTCCATTGTAAGCTACATGCTGCTCTGGTTGTGTGACTGCACGCAGTCCAGACTAAACACCCGGCCCACTAGTGCTTATGCCCTTGGGGTCCTTGGTGCTATGGTGCCCTCAGCACCTCCTGCCTCTTTTTTTATGTGCTTCACCACCCTCGTTGCCTTGGTGCTTAGACGCTCCCTGCATTGGTGCCCTTGTGCCTTAGAGCCTTGGTGCTTTGGCGCCCTCCATGCCCAGAGCCTCGGTGCCGTGGTGCTTCGCCACCCTCACTGCATGAACGCTCCATGCATCTGTGCCATTGGTACCCTCAGTGTCTCGGTGCCCCAGAGCCTCTGTGCCTCTGTGCTTTGGCAGACTGTGCTCAGATGCTCCCTGCATGGGTACTCTCGGTACCCTCAGTGCTTCAGCACCCTCGGTACCCAAGAGCCTCAGTGCTGCTGTGCCCTGTGTGCTTAGATGCTCCCTACATTGGTACCATCGGTGCACTCGGTGTCTCGGTACTTCAGTGCCCCAGAGCCTCGGTGCTTCAGAACCCTCAGAGCTTGGACACGCTGTGCTTTGGTGTCCTCGGTGTCATGGTACATCAAGGCCTCAGTGCACTGGTGCATAGACACCCCTAGTGCTCAGATGCTCCATGCTGGGATGGTGACTACTTCCCACAGAAGAGACATAGGTCTAAGAATTGACCCAGGAGACCTCAGAGACTGGTAGTACCCCTCCCTCAAGCTCAGTTCGGGCCCTAAAGCAGCGAGCCTTGGAGTTCCTCTACCATCCCGGCCATGGTGCGAGCCCCTCTGGTAGGAGGTTTGTCTAAGGACTCTGCATGCCATAACAGATGCCCACCTTAAAAAGGTGTATGCAGCTAACGCGCAAGTAACATGCCTGGCCAACATGGCAGGTCTCCTCACGGCCTTCCTGGATGGCATTTTGCAATCGACACCCCTCCCAGAACCAGTAGCATCAGAGCTGAGCTTGTTCTCAGGTATGCTGCTGCAGGTGTCACGCTTCCAAGGGCAAGCCCTGGGCTGAAGCCTAGAAGGCCTTGTTGAGGCGCGCAGACAGCTTTGGCTGTCACAGGCCAGGGTCCCAGGTACAGATAAGTCGGCCTTGCTGGACGCGCCTATCTCCCCTGGCCATACATTTGGACCAGCAGTGGAGGAAACCTTGTAACGCTCACAACGAGCACTGGATGTTCCCTTCCCATGCTCCGGTGCGGGAGAGGATGAGACGCTGGGGTCCACCCGTGACACAGGTGGCGACTCGGGTGTTCCTATCCCCACTGTGCCACGTGGCGACCTGAGACATTGTCTTCAGGCTTCCACGGCAGCTAATATCCAGGGCCACCCAGACGTGGGACCCCAGTGCAACTGCACCCCGGGACACAGTTCCAACGCTGCCCTAGGCAGCCTCCAAGGCAGACTACACCCCAGACCCAGCAGCCCCAGTAGGGCCCTTGAAGGCTTGCAGCCTCAGACCCAACCCTTCTCACAACACCAGCTGCAATACTGGCACACTTGCACCTCAGACTCTTCGGTGCTCGCCACTGTACACATCAGTTATGCACTGCAGTTCCGCGCTGGCCCTCCTCCCTTTCAAGGGATCACGGTTACTTTCGTGAGAGAACCTCTCCAGGTCTTGGCCCTCAGGCAAGAAGTAAAATCATTACTTCTCAAACAAGCCATTCGCCTCGTAGAACACACCTCTGCAGAGGAGAGGTTCGATTCAAGGTACTTTCTAGTGCTTAAAAAGGATGAGGGCCTTCGCCCCATCCTAGACCTGAGACACCTTAATGGGTTCTTGAGGGTGAGGAGGCTCCAAATGGTCACACATTGCCACATCTTCCCGTCTGTCCAATATACAGGCCTATAGGCCCCTACATGTTCTCAAAGTGCATGGATGCCATTCTACCCCCTTGTGGCTGCAATGAATCACAGTGTTGAACCACCTGGACTACTGGTTGATTTGCTTACTGTTGCAAGAAGTGGCTTACCGGCGATCGTGACGGAGTGGCCCAGGACACTCTTGTACGCATTCCTGCCAATGCCATTGCTCCTGGTTCCTGTGTTATCTGATTGCAGTTTTATCTGCAGTCATGTATATTTCATGACACACATTAGGCTAAAATATACATGTTGTTCTGGCACATTAAATAAAAAATGCTATCAGTAACAGTATCTGTCTTAAATCAGATACAATGTTTTCAACATGTTTTTATAGATTAATTAGAATATGTTTTTTTTTTTTTTTTTTTTTTTTTTTTTAAATGGCCTTGTTTTTCCTAGATTTATAGTGTGTAAAAGAGGTCAGTTGTTTAGGCTACATTGCTCTACACAGATAACAGCAGAGAATAAACATGCTCAGATCATTCTGCTACCTGAAGTTGTTTTTTTTTGTTCTGTTTTTTTTTTTGTCTTTGTTTTGGGAGTCATTTATCAATCTGTTTGTCTTTATACTGTTGATTTTCTATTTCTGCCACTAGGAGTGCTATGTGGCTCTTAAAAGTAAAGTATCTTTCTTTTCCCTGTAAAATTATGCTAAAGTGTCCTTATTGTTTGTCAGGTTTTTGTTTATTTATTTATTTATTTTTTAATGGTTTTTTGGGGGGGAGGTGGGGGGGGGCATATCTGAAATAGACTTACTGCTCGTGACTTCTTACTTCATCCTGTTACACATTACTGTTACTAATGTGCATTATTGCTTTGACTGTGTCAAAAGAGGAGACCAACAGTCAGTGGACATTTTTTTATTCCTAATTCAGTCTGCCTAGCCAGCAAAATGAAACACAGAATTATTCAGAGAAAAAATACAATTTTCTGTCATCTCTGCCATACACTGATAACAAAGCTATAGGCTAATATGTTTGGATTCTTTTGTCACTCATTTATCATGTGACCTTTTCTGCTATCATTAATGCTGCTGAGGGAAACAGCAGAGATGCTGAGATGAAAGTGGGAGAAGCCAGATTGCTTTTATAAGTACTAGCGGTCAGCCATAGCAATTTATAGTCTCATTCAATATAGCAGTGGCTGGAGGAGAGAAATTGTTATTAAAATTTGAAATTACTGTCTAGGCCCTGCCACCTAGAATTTGGAACTTTCAGTTGTGATATGAGTACCAGAGGGGTTTAAATGCATTTCTATTTGAATTATGATATAAATAAAATGCAACATGGTTGTCGAAGTATTCACCGTATGTGAAATAAAATGTCGTGTTACCTATTTAAAGAACATTTACTTTTCATTTGGAATCTGACATTGTTATATCCATCAGACACACTGTGTTTAAAAATGTTGCAATTCATATTTTTGAAGAAACACGGTTTCTAATACCATTAAAAAAAAAAAAAAAACATTTTCTTTGCACACCTGCTTAATTGTGTAAAATATTGTGAGGCTTTCTGCTGAAGAGTTTATAATATCATTGCTTTATCAACAGACTATGTAGTGCTTTAGACTGTGCAAGTAATATTTACATTTTCAATTATAATAAATGTGACATGGTTTAATAAGATTTTAAAATACAACAAACAAAGCATTAATGACATTTCTTTTAGAAACATGCAATATTATTAAAACTCTGACACTGATTGACACAGTGTGAATCAGTTCCCCTTGTTGGATGTTGATAAATAATGGTAAAATAATCAGAATACTACGACTATGTACAATAGAATTATAATATTGTTTTAGATGCAGGTGAGCACACTGTACTGATGAAATGCTATATCCGCTTACTGATGTCCAAGGATGCTACTCTGGAGATTTGTGGCATCATGTTTCCAGCCTTATTGAAATTACACTGTGTGCACAATAGCATTATGGAGAAGGTACATACATTTCTGGAACCAACACTAATATTTTGTGAAATGTTATTGTTCTATGTACATCTGTATGAATGCAATCATCTATACAGTAATGAACATTGTTTCAATTTCTATGATTTCTAACATTTTTTTATATAACAGGTCTAATAGAGTTTGTGATTCATATGAACATTTCAAATCATCCTCTCTGCTCATTCCGTTGTTTGTGTCATATATATTCTGTACACCGTGTATGTCGACTTTTCCATTACAGATACATTCCCTACCTTTTTGGTGTGTGTGTGGGGAGAGATTCAATGTTATGTTTTATTTGAAGACATGTATCCTTTTTAAATATGATATATTCAATTGATAAAATGTGCAATGGAAGGTAAGGGTGACATTTTTAAATCTCTAAATAGAGCTTAAATAGGTCCCTGAGAGATTGCACACATTTAAAATGAATTGTTAATATCTCAACGTTATAGGCAAGCTGTGAGGTAAGACCTTTGAGTCTGAAATACAATGCTTGAGTAGAACATGCTTTGATCTTTTTTGTTACTGCACTCAATGATTAAAATGTTGCATTCTGAATTTTAAAGATACATATCTTTCCTGTAACATAATACTGTGGGATTCAACATTTGCATTCATTGTACATATACTTTTTATAGCATTTTTAAATCTTTATTTTTGTCTGAATATGTGAAAAAATTGTATAGTTTTATAGCTCACAGAGAATTAGCTATGTTATTCATACTTTTTACATAAATAAAATAAAATCTACCACAATTAAATTAACAAAGTATTTTAAGAATGTATTCGTTTTTCAAGGTTTTTTTTTATTTTTTGACACTGAATTGACTTTTGTGAACTACCAAAGAGTTTTTCGCTGGTTGTTTCCCTGTTACAATGACACAACACACAAAAACAATAGAGCAAGTAAGTTTAAAAAATTGAATAAACAGTCCAGAATTTCTGCTATAAAGGAACATTTTAAAGCTATAACGTGAATAAAAAAAACAGTATATAGTGACATTTTGAATAAAGGAGTATGTGATTTAATACAAAATTAATCACTCAATCCTAGTAAAGATTTATGCTGAATGCATATTTTCTAGTACTGTTTGTACAGTGTCTATCATTTTGGTTACGGATTTCATTCCACTTAACAAACACAACAATCTGTCTTTAAGTGAAGCAAACAACTATATGATGATGCACCTGTTCTGACAAGCAGGCTTGTAATTATGAGTAAGATGGGAATTTGTTGACTGCAGGTTTCTATCGAGTTATGTATTTTATGTTAAAATTAGAAAAATAATGCTTTCATGGCAGAAGGTAGCATATATATAATATATATATATATATATATATATAGATATTAATATTATAATATAATATATATATATATTTATATATTAATATATATAATATCTCAAATTTAAAGCATAAAATAAGCATGCATAATGTGTCCAATGAGAGAGAAATCTCTGTCCTTTTTTTTAGACCAACAATGTAAATAATGCCAATGAATAAAATAAAATAGACTACACATCATAGTCGTACATCTGTCTATTGATCATTCTGTATAACTGTAAATTACCATAATAATGTGGTTTGCATTCTTTAGGATGTAATCAATAGGATAAACGAATAACAGTTTTATTGCAATAATGTGCTTTTATTACTCCTTCAGCTGTGTAGAAAGAAAACTAAGACACAGATATACAGTATCTATTTATAAAAAATAAAAACAGAAATTAAACATGCAGATCAGTTCCTTGCTCTGTAATAACCATTATGTTGAATCGTGAACTTGTGAACTTGTGAAATATTTATACTGTATATTTCAGAAGTGCTAAAAAAAAAAAAAAAAGAAACAATATATAGGAAAAAATAGCAACTAATTGCTCTATCTTATTTTATTTTTTTTTATAAAAAAGTATTCTTTGTGTCCCATATTTTTCACTTTTCTTGCAGAAAAATAATTATGTAGTTTACACTTAAAAACAATGTATTTAATTCTTAGCGCCAACACAAATATAAAAAATACTAACAAACAAAGCCAGAAACCTCAAACGCTTGCCTTCACTATCAAAAGATGGATAGCCTGTCTGCTACCAATCAGCATGAGGTTGCCATGGTTACAGGGTCAGGAAATATGCCTTTTTCCCTTGGTTGTCCAAGGCTTGCACATGTCACTTCTGAAACTATGAATTTTATATACAGGTCAGGAGATGCATATCAAAGAAATAAACAGTGAATCCGACCACAATGACAGCTTGTGTTCAAATGTCCATAAAATTCTAAATTCCTATCTAAAAGCATTTTGTCCTTTAGGGTGAACTTTGAACAATTAGCTTTTCTTTTAATGTTTTTTTTTTTTTTTAGAGAAAATTGCATTGTATTTGCTGCAATACGTTTTCCTGTTCAAAATGAAAACAGAACATTATTGTATGCACAGTATTAAAAAGATTTGACTAAGCACTTCAGTGTTTTGAAATGCCTGCATATATAAGTATCTTAATTTGAATGCAATTTAAAGCCATCAGCGTCATAAAAAAAAAAAAAAAAAAAAAAAAAAAAAAATCTTTATAATGAAGTCTCTTTTCTGTGGACAAATGGAGGCATTAGACATTTGATGGAGCTTTGAAGTAGGGTGCCTTTTATGTAGAATTGGTATTTGCAGTATTTCTTGAACGTGAACAATATTTTTAGTGATTTAAAAAAATGTAAGTGTTTATGTTGAGTACTGGTTACCCAATATTGACCGCAGGCTCACAAGGTCAGACATTGTGTCCCACATATGTTAAGTAAAGTTCATGTGGTAATGTTTTGAATTTCAATTCTCTTGATTCTGTTCACTGTTTATGTTTTCTTGAAGATCTAGCATAGCAATTATATTTCTTAAGTCCCAGTTATAACAAATCATTCCTATGTAGAATTCCACAACCACGTATAAGCTCAAATTGTTTTGCATATCGATTTATTTCTTATTTTAGATGTTTTTTATATATTAAAATAACACAATGCAGTAGAGTAAAGGTATACATGCTTTCTGCATAGTAGCATTAGTTTATTATTATTTATTTATTTATTTATTTATTTATTTTGCTCATGCCAAAATAGTCCACGCAAACAATAACAATCCTTCTGCGTTCAAGTGGCATTCAAATCAGGAACTTAGTCCATTTCTTTTCAACAGGCAATTTACCACATGACGAGATGTGCTTTCACTTACTTTCTTTGACATTCTAGCATCTCACAACACAGCAGGTATCCAGAGGTTAGACTTCAAATAAAGGGTTCTTGAATTTGTTTCTCAAAATTACATGAAAACAACAAATGTAATTGCAATACAAATTCTCATGAAAAGGTATTAGTTCATTGTGCAACAGAATAATACAATGGTGATCTTTGAATATGACAGCAACATCTAAAATAACCAAGTTTCCCTTTAAACTGAGAAGAATATTGAGCACAATTAATTTTACATATATTTCATTTAAAGTTGTTTTTTTTTAAAAAATATTGAAAATGTGTATATGCTTTAACAGATATATTTTGTACAGTATGTTAGTGGTGTATTTTTTTTTTTTGTATTTGTTTCATAAATAGAACAAATGTTATTTTAGTTAGTATTTTAATGTTGTAGCTAAGAATAAATAAATGCCCTGTGTTTCTTATGATTTTGATACCTCCCTGTCTTGTCAATTATCATTTCATAATTTTAATTGTGTATTGATTGCGCTACATTTCCTGACCCACTCATACGTTTCTCACCTGAAGGTTCAAGAGGGCTAGCTAATCAGAAATATTGCATCTAATGGATTTGTAGAAATTGCCACTTATTCTCTTACAGACACAGTTTTATGACAGAAGCCCTATCATCTTTCCTCATATGTTTTACACTTTACTGACCTTTTCTATGCCCAAATGTGTCTGGGTTATACATCTTATGGCCCGGGTGCAACCTTGCCCATTAGCTAGTCCCTAAACCACTGGTGTACAGCATCAGCCCCATGATTTCTGCAGCTCATTCATTTTGTGGATCCCTAATGATCTCTACCCCAGCTCTAAATCCTGCCTTTATTGTAGACAAAACTGACAACAGGCAGCCTTGTCTTTCATTTCCTTAGTGTACTTTGTACTGCAGCATGGCTTTTGTTAGTATTGATGCAAAGATTACCATAAACCACCACCTAGGGACTAGAAACAATTGACTAACTGTTTTCAAATCCAATACACTTAAGTTGATCAGACTCGAAGTTTAAGTACAGTTGTAACAACAACGTTGGTGTGTGGTCTCAGCCTGAGCACACTGAACAAAAAAATAAATAAATAAAGGTCAATGGAACATGGTTGCTAAAAAAAAAATAAAAAAATAAAGCAATCATTTACAATGAAGTTAAGCTTTTCATGGAATGTGTATTTTAAACTGGCTGGTTCTGAATAAAAAAACTCTTAATTAAACTGCACAGAGCAGAATAACAAATAGTGGATTCATTATGAATGAATATTCTGTAGCTTGTGGAAGTTTCAAAGTTAGCTGTATTGTAAATGCAAAATGGTGCCTGACCCTTTTTGTGGAGGGAGTGATGGCAAGGACATTTGCTTTTAGAACTTGGTAGGATCCCAGAGTCAAGCTTTTGTAAAAAGGACTATTCAGAGTTCAATTTCTGTTACATGCTTCAAAGCCGTCAGCTGCATCTTTGATGTTTCTTTTTAAATTATGCAGTGAAAAATGTGTAAAAATTAAATAAACAAATAAAAGGAAAATAAAGTCTTTGCATGCGTTAATATCCTGTTAAAATGCTCTAAGCCTTCACAGCACAATTATTTTGTATGTTTTATTCAGATTAATAATTCAGGAGAAGTTGTTTTTTTATAAGGAAAAAAAAGAGTTACGTATTTGCATAAAATATCAAGATACAAGGCGATTAAACCTCTACATGGTATTTGGATTGCTCCAAACATGTCACATTTTAATGTTTCTCTTTCATGTGTAAGGCAAAGTAATGCAGTGGTCAAGTTTGCATATCAATTAAAAATACAATGCATTTGTAATCACTGAATACCCAGCATTGAACAGTGTATGTATTCTTTTAATTCCGTCTAATTTATCTTTCTTTTTTTCACGTTGCTTAATATAATGCAATTTTGCAGTGTTTATACTAGAACAGAACTTGCTATTAAAAAAACAAAACAAAAAACAGAGGTGTGTGTTTTTGTGTTTTCTGGGATCCAAATGTTATGCTCCTTTTTTCTTTTGTATAGTAATTATTATTTTAGGTTATTGATTCCTGTAGTCAGATCTGCATACAGATCTGTGTCAAATGGAGTGTAGACATTCACTTGTCCATACCCTTAAGCACATTTTTTCAATAACAGAGCTCCAGTACAAAAACATCTAAATGGGGTTGTTGTGATTGATAGTCCTGAGCACCAGTACAAGAGAAAACAACTCTGCATGCATATGAATATCCAAAGAGGCTGTGAATTACGACTGATGCATTGCAGTGGTCTAATTGTTAGCACTCTGGGTAATGCTAGTCCTTTATTTTTAATGATTTGTGTTTTAATGAATGTATTATTATTATTATTATTATTATTATTATTATTAGTCATGAGGGTTTTACTTTAATCAGATATGTAGCATGAAACACCAAGTGCTTTAAAAACATTCATTAATACAGTGGATATGAAATAGAATCATAATGGCTTGAATATATTCAGAATGAAAGAAAATAGTTTAAAAGCAGTCAGGCAGCTTCTGTTATAGATTGTATCAAACAAATGTAAATGCAGGAATGATTACAGTTTTTAGTTCAGCATGCCTTACCCTTCTTGCCATTGCTTTATTTTTTAGACATCATCCAATGGACCGTACAAGACAGATAAAGGCTGATGGCTTTGGCTTCCTAATTTATGTGCTGAATCTCTGGCTGAGAGGTGCGCCAGAAATGAAAACTGTTACTTCACTTTTCTTCTGATGTGGATGATTTTTAAATGACATTGCAGTATAAAATATGATTCTAAATAAAATTGCACCAGACACCTCATTTAATGCTGTTAATATTTGGATTTGTGGATAAAGACTGTCTGTAAAATGCATCTCTTTAGAAGCAGGGGCTGAGAGAATAGTATGTAGCGTGTGACTGATGGGAGCAGGCCATTAGGAGGCATAGGGAGTCCATGTAATTGTACTGCTCCTGTAAGTGTCTGTAAATAACAGGATACTGTACATCTGGGTTGAGAGTGTCTTTACATTTAAATTCATAGTACTCTGCTGCTATATGCAGAGTGGTTTTTGTTTTGTTTAATTTTATTTTCTGTAAAATGTACCTTTCTGAACCCCTTCCGGAAGCTGGATTTCTGAAGTGAGGTTGTTTTTATAAATGAACACTAGCAACTGTAATTTATTCACCCTCTGTAACTGTGGCCAATATGAGTTAGTGAATGGGAAATCTCTCCAAAATCAGAGTTTCAGAGAGGACATAAATTACCGCTGCACACTCATCTTGGTTGGAAATGGACATTACGTTACAATAGTTGGTAAGCATGGTAAATAATAATCTAAGTAGCAATGCTGTTAGAATGTAAGAGAACACACATCACATGATAAACAGCTAATACATTAACTGTTAAGAATGTGAAGAAGATATAGAGTATGCCTGTAAGAAGCTGTCAATTATAAATGACAAAGCAAATTACTGTTTTGAACAAGCAAGTCAAAAATAGTTTTTAATGTATGCATTTAGAATTAGAACTATATGAAACAAAGACAGCTGGAAACAGTTATAACATTTACAGAAACAAGTGGATTCCAGTAGCTTTGCTTTTTTGTAAAATCCACATTAAATTACATAAACGTACAGTAGTGATCATTGTTTTACTATCAAAAATGGCTTGAGTCCTCATTCTCACTTGACTAAGCTATTTTAGAGTAATAGTTTTGGTGTCTATAATTGCTACAGTTGAAGCAGGGGGCCTTACTTGAAATTGGTTTTAGGTCTGTATGAGTGCTTTGTGTTTTTTTTTTTTTTTTTTCTTGACGGGCACTTATGAATTCTGTCTTCTGTGGAGATATGTACCTTTGTCTGTTTCAGGGTACTGTTTTTTCCTTTTTTGCAATTCTGTGTCTTAAATAAGATGATTTCCCTTTGATTAGATTCAAAAGAAAGGTATAAGGCACCACAATGATTTGAGAATGTACATTTCAACAAAGAAGTGGACCGCAGGAAATGTAGAACTTGATGGGTAATTATATCAGCTGCCAGCCTGGCTAGTATTGCTGTTTAATTTATTGCAGTTAAGATAGAAGGGAATGCATTTGGGAGGAAGGGAATGAGAGTCTGGAGACCTGGGGTGAGGGAAATGAAGTCAGGAGTCACTGTTCGAGTCAAGGACCTTTCAAATGATTGAGTGAGATTATCAATAATATCAGCAGTATACTGGACGGAAAAGGGGGCTCATTTAAAAATTGCTTTCATCATTATAATTAATATATATGCAATGAAAGAAAAGGAAACCTGTACAATTTTATTATTACCATTAAGTAACAATTGAGTTACATTTTTGAGCCCCACTTGCATAGACTCAATACCTAATACCTTTGACTGTCTTAACTGTCGTATTTAGGGAATAATGTATGCATACAGTCAGAGGTCCAGATAAGCTGCCTACCTGCTGTTTTTACGTATTAAAAAAAAAAAAAAAAAAAAATGCAGTACATTTAAATGTAATGCGTAAAAATGTGCATAGCAATTTTGTTGCACAGGTTGTCTGCCTCCCATAAAACTTCCACTAACAACTACATCTCCCAGAATACAGTGTCTTCAGTTACTTGTAAACTGTATACAAGACAAACCAACCCAACAGATATTATCCAATCTCTGGCTAGCCCTGTTGTCTTTGTAACCAATCACAGTAAGAATAAGAAAAGCTCAAAGCTACACTGGTTGAAGAGTAAACGCTCCAGTCCAGCTACAAATCAAAATGTAACTATTGTCAGAAGCAACAGCTAAAAAAAGTGCCTATAATATTAACTGTTTTTATAACTTATTAATGCATGTCCTTATTAATTATTATTATAGTTATCTGTATGACTTTATATTGGAGTTTTAAGATGTTCACTAAGTTTAAGAAATTAATGTTAAAATAAAATATAAGTACCATAATTAATTTGCAGTCCGTGTGATGCCTTGAAAAAATGTGCTGAGCCGATAAAGAACCTGCTGAATGCGGTTCTACAGGAGTTTAAAGAAACATTGCAGTTAAAATAGAAGGCTCTTTTTAATGCCTACCCCATTACCATTAAAGATTGCACAGTATTTATCGAGATTACTCATCACTTCAAGGTAATGTTGCATTTTACCCCCTGAAAATACATTTTACTCTCTAGGTGTTAAAATTAGAGGGTAAGTTACTCCCAGACCCAAAACTTTAACGCTGCATACAGTAAAATAAGGGAAAACTAATTAAAAAGAACATTTGAACATGTCTAAATTAGATGATAAACAGCTACTTTTTATGTTTTAATATTTCGGTGGGGTCCACTTCAGACAACTGCTGTGGAAGATATGTGGAACCAAATTAAAGGAGACCATCTATCAAGAGGTGCTAAAGTGTCCCTGTGCAGGTGTTGCATTCTACTGTGTTTGATGGACACCCTCCTCAAGCTGAATGGTGGCCATATTTATCAGTTTCTGTAAACACAGTTAAAGGAATCAGCAGAAGCACTCCCATATGGTTAGTGGTAGGCAGAAGTCCTGGTAGGGGTCAGGGCTGGTAGGTGATGCAATCTAAACATGAAGACATAAGCTGAATATCTGCTCCTGCAAGGAGCCCGGACCTTTTGTATGCTTCAAAGTGAGAGGTCCCGGTTTCGCAGCCGACCATTGCTTGCGCGAAGGCGCAGAAAAAATAAATCTGAACTGGGACTAGAATGATAGTGACTTGACTCGGGCTCGAATGAAAGTGACACGGACTCAAATGACAGTGACTTGGACTCGAATGACAGTGACTCGGACGGGGGCTCAAATGATAGTGACACAAACTCGAATGATAGTGACTCGGACTCGAATGATAGTTACTCAGACTGGGACTCGAATGACAGTGACTCGGACACAGACTCGAATGATAGTGACTCGTGACTCGGACTCGAACAATAGTGATTCGGACTCGGGCTCAAATGATAGTGACTCAGACTCGGACTCTAATGATAGTGACTCGGATTCGAATGATAGTGACTCGGACTTGGACTCGAATGATGGTGACTCGGACTCGGACTCGGACTCGAATGATAGTGACTCGAACACGGGCTCAAATGATAGTGACTCGGACTCGAATGATAGTGACTCAGACTCAGACTCTAATGATAATGACTTGGACTCGAACTCGGACTCGAATGATAGTGACTCGGACTTGGGCTCAAATGATAGTGACTCAGACTCGGACTCTAATGATAGTGACTCTGACTCGAATGATAGGGACTTGGACTCTGACTCTAATGATAGTGACTCGGACTCGAATGATAGTGACTCGGACTCGGACTCAAATGATAGTGACTTGGACTCGGGCTCAAATGATAATGACTCGGACTCGAACTCGGACTCGAATGATAGTGACTTGGACTTGGGCTCAAATGATAGTGACTCAGACTCGGACTCTAATGATTGTGACTCGGACTCGGACTCGAATGATAGTGACTGACTCGGACTCGAATGATGGTGACTCGGACTCGGATGATAGTGACTCGGACTCGAATGATAGGGACTCGGACTCGAATGATAGTGACTCGGACTTGGGCTCAAATGATAGTGACTCAGACTCGGACTCGAATGATAGTGACTCAGACTCGGACTCGAATGATAGTGACCCAGACTCGGACTCGAATGATGGTGACTCGGACTCGGATGATAGTGACTTGGACTCGAATGATATGGACTCGGACTTGACCTTAAATGATAGTGACTCGAATTCAGACTGGAATGACAGTGACTGGTAACTCGGACTCGAATGATAGTGACTTGGACCCTGATGACTCAGACACAGACTTGACACTCGGGGCTCAGACATGGACTCGGACACGATTCCAAGGCTGATATTTACACATTAGGTGGGTGCATATTTGCAATATCGAAATATAATCATATTACCATATCTAACTTTGTGTTGCATGTCATGAGTACCTACAACCCTTCCCATTATACAAAGGGTTACCCACCAGAACATGTATATGAAGTTAAAATGTAATAAATTATACACTGGGCGTCTTTATGTTCTTTGCTCATTGTTTTATAGATGTAGCCTACCTAACAGCTAATCAACAAACCCATAGATTGTTTTGTCATTGATTCGAATGTTACCAAATGAGTGTCTCACTGCAACATAATCAGAATTATTTATGTGACAGGCCAATCTGATATCTGGATCAAACATTTAAATTGGGTCAGTTCATGTGGCTTATAGCCTTCTGCAAGATTCATATAGGATATTCTTAAATAGGAATGTGTAGTATTTTGGTGTATGACTTAATAATTATAATAATTGCAATAGGAAGAAACATACACTGTTATAAAAGTCAGCACTGTAACCACTACTTACACTTGCAGATATGGGCTCAACCAAAGAATGGCAGACATCTTCCTACTATTCCCGTGTATAAGAATGAGTTAAAAACATCACTGTTTTAAAAGCTGACTTTTCCTCATTTTTAATAGTGCTCCATTGAGAAGGTGCTAAAAAGTATCCTAGACCTTCATTGATTGCACGGATTATATTATTAGCACGGGAACAGCACAAATAAGTTCACAAAGCGCTATTAAGGAAACTTGTTAATAGCGCTAATTTTAAGCACACAGACTGACTTTTGTTAGACAATTTGCTGAAGAAGGGTTGTGACAGGCTGGCTTCAGTGGTGACGTCAGACCATAAGAAAACACACAGCACGCGAGTGATATGGTAAATGTGCATGCTTGTTACTGTACCAAGACTCAATTGCTAATCAATCATACAACTGGAGTCTCGGTACAACTGCAAGTGAATTAATTTAGTGCAATTTCTCGTGCTCACATATTATTACATTTTACCTGCATGTGAAGTGCTGGGCAATCCTCGTGCCTAAATACAAATATACATTTTAAATCACTTGTGCTACACAGACCCATTTATATCCTGTCCACCAATAGCTATACACCAACATTAACACACCACATGCAACATATAACACACAAATACACACAGAGGCACATTGCCACAAGGGTATATTAGAAAAATATTAAGGCTGAAATGGTACTAACACCAACAACATTCTGTAAACCAGGCTCTTAGTGGAATATTACAGATCGTTGATCACTCCAATCCATTAACTTCTGCAGTTCTGTAAAGGTACAATTAAAAAATAATATACAGAACATGCAAATTTGGTGCAACTTGTTTGATGACCTTTCTGAACAGCAAGCATTTGAACAGAAGTCAGAACATAAAATGATAATTATAACAGAATACATATTTGTATTTTATCATAGTTAAACAAATGCATACACACTATACTGTATATACATTTTCACAATAGTTAAGCAACAAATACAGCATGTAGTTCATGTAACATATTATATGTTATCAAATAGGCAATTGTGCTAGTTAATTATAGAATAATGTACATGTATACTATGTGTGTAGTTTTGTGATGTACAGTAAACCATTGAATAACTTTGATTTTACCAGTAAACTTTGATGTTTTTCCTGTAATCTTGCCATGCTTTTTAGTCACCCGTCTACCTCTGATGTTTACAGTACTGTTTGTTTTATTATGTATTATAAAGGATACATGATGGTCTTCTGTTTGATGTCTCCATTGCCTCCACGAATTATGAACGGGGATATTGATCACTTGATCGGTATATATATATATATATATATATATATATATATAATATATATATATATATTATATATATATTATATATATATATATATAGGGGGAAGTGGACCTGTATTGTAAAGTATGTGTTTAATATATAAAATTATACTTTTGTATGATGTTAAATAGCAGTGTAAAATTATGAATTTTTTAAAATGTGATAAAATATTAGCACTGTAGGTGTTACAGAATGTATTTTGATTATCTGGACAAATTGATTATACCAGAACTCCCCGATACCAGTTAGTATGAATAACAGAGGTTTTAATGTACCGTTATTGGAAGCTTGTGATAAAGGTTGCTGGGACCCATATCTTATTAGTGTGTTTCTGAGTGTGTTTTTTAAAGGGTCAGTTTCATTTAATATGGCTTTGGGCACTCCTGCATTGCCATTAATGTATATTCCTCACACTTCTAAGAAACAAAAATGCTGTGAACTCAGGGATAGTTGAAAGCCACCATTATGCTGCATACTAATTAATTTTTACAACATACATTGAGAACAAAGGCACTTATTCCCTTTAGCAGATTGCCAATTTGCTTCTGACCTCGTGGTGACCTTTTAGAGAAAATAATTGCTGTAGGGGAAGCTTGTTTACAAAAATACAGAAGCAACATCTAATGATCATTATAAAATATATTGTGTTCCCTGGTATCATTTTGGAATATGTGTACTAGTATTGTCATTTCTTAACGCTCTGTAAAACAGCAGTTTGACTATTACATGAGGAAAAGATACAATTGTATGTGATGACTACTGCAAGCATTGATTACAGTTACCAGCTTACATGATAACTGACAGGGATTTAAAGAAGAATATGGGTAACTTAAAAGCCCTGCTCTATAGTGGCATTTCACTCTGTAAAAATGTCAATATTTTAAAACAGCACGTAAATCATTTTCATCAGTTTGGCTGCATATCTTAATACGAGGTAGTTAAGCAAACTTTTTACATTTGATTTATGGGGATAGTCTTATAAATTGATGCAGCTTGAAAAAAGTGAACAAACACAGCTAAAGAAAACACCAGTCTACCTTTATTTTTCTTGGTTACCAGCCCTTTCAGTTGTGTTCATCAATGATAATGTTGTATTCATTTAGAGTGATGATTGATATGGGAATAGAGATTGCATGATTGAAAGCAACCTTTGTCAATAAGAAGGGCAAATACTCAAAGACTGTATTGGTTTGATCGTTCTCATTATTGGAGATCTTTCATAGTTGTATTGACTTGCTGTCTAAATGTTTTTACTTACCTGATACTTTCATTGTTTAAATGGGATAGGCATTTGTATTGAACGTGGCTTGTCCCAATATTTAACCTAAAACATGTAGATAATCTTACTGGTGTTTTTTTAAAATAAGATAATATGTTTGTTTGTTTTTTCTGTGTGACAGAAATGCCAAATGCAAAGGATAGTCCTGAATTAAATCAGTGTGCTTCTTTAGCTGCACATTATGTTGTTTATTGCAGGAAATATCAACTTGCCATATAAAATATTGGTCAGTTGGGGGTTCTGAGTGGCACACCTGGTAAAAGCACAGCTTTGTAGTGTACAGGGTGTGTCATACAGTCAGGGGAGCGCAGGTTCTCTGGTCTTTGCTGGAGATTCCTGAGGGAGCACTGCCTTGGCTCTGGCACTCCTGCAGGTTAGACAGGTAAAACTGGCAGGCATTGTTTCTCCTCGCCGGCCAGGCACCAAGAGAGCTCAGGTGGACACCTACAGGGTTGGCCTTTGTCCTCCAGAGGCCGGTAGCTTGCTGACATCCACTGTTGAGTTCCTGGGTGTAAAAGAGGAAACTGGCTTGCTCATGGGATCGAAAGATGTCAACTGAACCTTCAGTTGTCCTAAGTGGTGAGGGGGAAAATAATTGGACATTCCAAATTGGGGAGATAATCAGAGTTAAAATAATTGGGCAATCTAAATTGGTTGGTTTAGTTCATGGAATGTTGATAAAAAAATCTCTGATACCAAAGTACAAGCTTTTTGTTCATTTACAAGTCAACAGGATTTCTACAGCTGAAATTACATTAATTGTAAAAGAGTTTACTCATACAGCAAACAAACACTTTGGCTTCTTCATTGAAGAAGATAGAACTTCATATTTTGTTTGTACTTGAACCACCTTAAACAGGGTCACTTGGTCAGACACGGAAGCAGCTTCTTGTCAATTCACATCGCTCTTCTTTTTTTTTATATATATATATATAATAAAAAATACAATTTTTAGGAACAGAATCATGACTTAGATCTCCCTGAGCATAAATGTGTCTATTTTGCGCTGTAAACAATGCTAGAAAGGTTTTTAAAAAACTATGTAAGGTAGTTGAAAGACTTACTTGTTTTTCTTATTTATATTATTATCTCTATACAGTTTCAGCATTGTTAGATGTCTTATGTATAAGATATATATAGGTCTTCTGTTTTTTCGGGTTGTATTTTCGTAAGTTTTTCGTAAAACGTTTTTTTTCGGGTCTTTCGTTTTTGATATACTGTATGAAATTAGTGTTTTTGGTTACTTTCCAAAATACTTGAGCATTTTCTTTTCTGTCAAAATATGCATAGTTGTAACTCGACAGTACTTGCACACTTAAATTGTACCTTCTTTCCTTTGCTGTCTTCCACAACGAAATCCCTATGGTCACGGGCACATTCTTCTGGGGTTTTTGTGTGGAGGTATTTTTGTACATTTCGCCACAATTTTGTTTTAAATCCTCCGTATCTTAACTGTAATACAGTTTTAAATCCTGCTGACAAGCCTCCATCCTGATTGTAATCTCGTTTTAAATCTCGCAAGCGGAGCCTCCGATAGAAATGTAGGAATGTGCTGTCACTCAATAGTTGGGGCGGGTTTAAAGTATTCAGAACGAATCAATGATAGATGCAAGTCAGGAAAGCGGGACATTGCCCAGCAGCACTGGGAAATGTGTTTATTATTATTTTTGTAGAAGGTTTTATTTTTTAATAGAAAAAGGGTAAAGTTAAGATGAATTGATTAACCATTTCCAGTTTTTCAGGTGTGTTCCGGTGTTCATTGGTTATCCACCGATTACATTTATTTTGTATCGGGGTGTTTTATCGGGTTTTATCAGTTAAAACCAAACATAAGAAGCCCTGTGTATGTGTGTATATATATATATATATATATATATATATATATATATATATATATATATATATATATATATATATTAGAATGCAGGTGTCAGATATGTTCGTATTTTTATGTTATTATATTTCTCTGAAGAGGAGGCATCCCAGGATGCTTATATTGTTAACATTAGTATGACTATGGTACACATTTCATGTGTGTATCACAGATTATTAAAATAAATAACCAACTTCCTCAGTTTTGGGCTACTTGTTTTGTGGGTGTCATTTATTTTCTGTATTCAGGAGTAAATCATTCAACTGACTTTCTTATTCTCTGTTGAGAGGCTACCTAATACACTGTAGACACAAAGACACCTGCATTTCATAGGATAATGTCCATGGTCTGACAATCAGTGCTTCTAGTAAAATTACTATTTGTAATATTGCAGAGTATGGCTAAACTTAGGAAGAATTTTATCTTCAGGTTATTTGACTAGCTGACTTCAGTTGCCTAGCCAAAAACTAGTAGATATAATTTTAAAGGTATACATGATTGTATATAAAGTTAACTTGAAGGATCTTGTTCACTGTCAGACTAGCTAATACACTGGTAAAAAATGAATTTTGTGCCATCTTTATTGGCACCCTTTTACCAAGGTTAATGTTTGTTGGCAGCTAATGAACATAAAATGAATGCTGTCTATATGCGCATTTTATTATTTATCAAAAATGAATCAGCTTCACATGTGGTTATAGTAGCAAATTCCTTGCTCAGTCTGAGTCTGCTTTTAGAAACAGTGCTGATTCACTGTCACTGTTGTGTTGTGCAGAATGCAGCAACACTTGATTTGAAAGAAGGACTTAACCTTTTTCAATTTCAAATTCTCTATTTTAAGGAAGAAAACAAAACTGATAATAAATTAAGTTCCTCTTATATGTTCTACCATAATTATTTAATACCATGTGTCCCCATTTTGAACCTGTGCAATATAGGCTTCTGTTGCATTAAAATAATTGGACAATTGACATACAATACTTGAACTCTCCAATCACCATGTATCATAACATTTACATTTTATGGTATTCTGTATGTGTTAAAAATCCCCTGTTAACACACTGCTCAAAAAGTCTCCAGGCTAGTTCAAATGGCCTGACTGGCAGTGCAGGGATTCAAATTCATGACCTTCTGAACTAGATGGATAACACACTTGGGAGCTGACTAATGTGTGAGTCTGCTATTGTTCCTGTTTTGAAACGGTGTGACTCCCTTCCTAATATTACTGAGATGATTACTTTATTGCAGCTGCTGAAAATAAAAACAATAAGTGTTTCTATCCTAAATTGAAAACTTGAAAGTGGACACATACATGCACTATATATAGTACATTCAGATTTTTATATATATATATATATATATATATATATATATATATATATATATATATATATATATATATATATATATAAAAGATTCAGAGTGTCCTTCGGGATCATATGTTTTTTCTAGATGTACTGAATTTAATCAGACAGAGAAAATAAAAAACGAATTCTGTTGGATTATCGGTTTTGAACCAATTGTTCAGATGACATCAACCTGTATACTCTTTACAATAGGAATGGCAGTGTTACTTCACCTATAAAACGCCACCTGAACTTGCATTGACCCTTAAATTCAATAGCATTGGCAGACTTGACCTCAGGTTAAAAAAAAACACCAAATAATATAAGGTCTTGGTTCCTAAAACACATTTATTAAGCAGCCATCATTTTATTTACTTATGGCTAAATGAGTAGAAATCCAATTAGATATTGACAGATGTTATGTAATATATATAAGTGCACAGGTCAAAGTAAATTATGACACAGTTATATTCTAATTTTATGGGGAAGAAGAGATGTTAATGTCTTGTGAGCTTTGAATTGGTGCTTTCCAAAATAGATTTGTATATATGTTATTATAGTTTGAATTTTCATCCTTGAAAAAAGAATGGGGGTTGGTTTAGTGTTGATCAAGGATCCTTATATCCTTTGTTTTCCCTTGCTGGGTATGCATGTCTACGATGACAGTGGAACATTACAATTAAACCTAAAATGTTGTTTAGGACTTTTGGACAATGTATTAATAATATCATTATATGGGGGTCAATGGAGGCATCGGTAGGTCAGTCATTCAATAGTCATTCACAGTTTTATATGGTAATTGATGTATGCCATTGACATACAAGTTAAATGTTGTTGTTTTTATTGTTGATGAGGTCTTTTCTCCTTGATACAGTGTTCCAAGTCAAATGCTTCACAAAAGTGATTTTGAGCAGCATTTTGAGCAACCAGGACACCAGCTGATGGTCCCCTCTGCCTAACACGGGGGTCATTGTGGTGAAGAATTTTGTCTACATGTCCCAGGCCTTGTGGTAATGAATGTTATTATAGAAATATCGGTGGTACTGTTGCAAGACCGGACGCTGTATAAGCAAAGCAGCCTTATAGCTGCAAATGCCCTGGGAAAAGCCAGTTGGCAACGAGCTTTGAAGATCTGTCAGCATGAGCATACCTTTGCAGGTGAGGGAGGCCAGGTAGGGTTCATTCGTATTGAAGGCCATCGTCCGGTCAAGATTGCTGGGATGCAGGAGGTTCTTCTAAATTGCAGTGTGAGAAGTAGCCCTGGAGGAGGAAGTTTTGAACCCCTGGTGGAGCACATGGACATGGACATGAGACTTCTTGTGGCACTTACCTTAGCCACTGTTCACAATGGGAAGATGCAGGTACTTGTTAGAAATTTAGGGCAGGCACCTGTGTTTTTGCAGCATTACTAAAAGCTGGGGCTGTTGCACTTGATTGACACAGGTGATGTATATGATGATGATCTGGACCTGTGCCCTACGCAAGGAAGGACAGTGGAGGTGAAGTTACAGCGGGTAAATGAAGTGGAAGGATACAGTATTGAGCAAACAGTCCCTGCTGTAGATATTATGGGAGTAGAGATAATTAACTGGCATAGGTAGTGCTCGGAGGCCTTATTGCGGAAGCATAAGGCTGTGTTTTCGGAACATGACAAGGACTATGGATGTACAGGGACAATTCTGCATTAGATGCCCACCGGTCAGGCTAACCCAATACAGCAGCATTATCACTGGATTCCACCAAATTTATATATAGAGGTCAAATCCTTGCTTAGAGGGATGATGAAGGGAGGGGTCATTAAAACAAGTACTAGCCCTTGAGCTTTCCCGATGGTCCTTGTCTGGAAGAAGGATGGGACCATACACTTCTGCTTAGACTATCGACAGCTGAATAAAATTATTCACAAGGATGCTTACCTGCTGCCCAGAACTGAAGAATCCTTGACTACTTTGAAAAAAGCTAGTTGGTACTCCACTCTTGATTTGGCCAGTGGGTATTGGCAGATCAGGATAGATCCAAAAGACTGTGAAAAGACTGCCTTCTCAACACCAATGGGATTATATGAGTTCAACGCCATGGCTTTTGGATTATGCAATATCCCCGCAACTTTACAGCATCTTATGGACAGTTGCCTGGGTGAGCAGAATCTGGAGTCCTTGCTTATTTATCTGGATTATATTATTGTTTATTCTTTTAACTGTGATGCTCACCTAACTCATTTAGATTTTGTTATTTCCCATCTTAAACAGCATTGCTTGAAATTGAAGCCTGCAAAGTGTTGCTTGTTTGGGAAATGAGTACAGTATTTAAGTAATGTGATTTCAGAACATGGTGTCTCTCGGATCCAGAAAATACAACGGCAGTACAGGAATGGAAGACTCCCACCTCTCTCACAGAATTGCATTCCTTCCTTAGTTTCCTTGGATATTACTGACAATTTATTCAGGACTTTTCCAAAATCGCTGCATGGATATTACTGACAATTTATTCAGGACTTTTCCAAAATCGCTGCGCCTTTACATCAGCTGCTTGGTGGGATCTCCCTCAAGGGATCCGGTAGAAGACCTGCTTTAGTAAACACTTGGAAATAGACAAGAGAATGTGACTTAGATGTTCAACAGTTAATACAGGTACTCATAAATGCCACTGTATTAGCATTTGCTGAATTTAATCTTCCATTTGTTCTTTATACAGATGTCAGACATCAAGGGTTGGGGGCTGTCCTAGCCCAAATGCAAGACGGCCAAGTAAAAGTCATTGGCTATGCAAGTCGGAGTCTTCAAGCAGCAGAGCAAAATTACTCTAACAATAGTTCTTTTAAGTTGGAGTTATTGGCGTTGAAGTGGACGATCATCGATAAATTCCATGAGTACCTGCTGGGGTCCCAGTTTACGGTCTTCATGGAAAACAATCCCCTTGTACACCTTCAGACGGATCACTTAGGGGGAGTGGAACAGCGTTGAGCAGCACCGTTAGCTATTTATCAGTTTCAGGTGAAATATCGGCCAGGCCGTGCTAATGGGAATGCTGAAGCCGTGTCCCATGTACCATTGAGTGATGCAGGAGGTGAAGAGAATAGGGAGGCTTTGAGAAAGCCTGTCTCCAGAAGAACGTCGCAGGGAGGACCCCATGGTACTGCAGTTCTGGAAAGAGGTAAAGCGACTAGTCCTGGTGGAAGGAATGCTTCATCAAGTATTTCAAGACCCAAAGGGACAGCTTCCCCGACATCAACTGTTGTTGCCAAGTGCCCAGCTTTTGAGAGTTGCCATGCCAAGATGGAACACTTTGCTGTTGAGAAGACCACAGGTGCTGTTCGGCATCGGTTTTATTGGCCCACGATAGATGTTCAAGAGTGGTGTTTAACTTGTCCCCGTATGTTTTCAGGAAAATACTTACAGTAAAGTACCCCTAATGTCCATTCAGACTTCTTATCGACTGGAGTTTCTTTGGCTGGAAGTGTCTGTAGGGGGTTACCAGAATATACTAGTGCTCACTGATTACTTTCCAAAGTTTTCCTGGGCAGCTGCCACCAGAAACCACATAGCTACGGCCCAAATGATGTGGAAGCATGCCATTCAGCCTTTTGGCTGCCCTGTCAGATGTCATTCAGATCAAGGGCCCAATTTTGAAGTAGTAGTCCTCCAACTTGATCTATATGGGGCAAAAAAAGTCATACTACCCTACCAACCAGATGGTAACAGCCTGTCTGAGAGGTTCAATCAGACATTGTTGCACATGTTGGGTACCCTTGTGGGCAATTTTTGCCAGAAGTTGTTCATGCCTACAATAACACTACTCATAGCTCAACACGGTGTGCCCCATTTTTATTTGATTTTTAGGCAACATGCTAAAGCTCCAATAGATGCTGCGACTACCACTGACTGAAGATTGAGTGACAGTTGGTGACTGGGTCCAGAAGCATCATGAGCGCCTTCTGTATGCCTATAAAACAGCAGGTGAGCAGAACACAGAGGCAGTAAGGCATCAAAAGAAGCGATAAGTTGTTTATTGTGTGGGGAAATTTTATTTTTATTTCCTGTTTGGCACAAGGATATGACAATGAAGTTAACTTTTAATACTAAACCAGTGTGTGCACGGGTTCTGGGGGGACATTGAAGTCTGCTCACTACCACATCGCTTGTACTCATCATTATGTATTTTCTGACACCTAAAAAAAGGGGGGGGGGGGGTGGTGGGTGGTGGGGGGGGGGGGGGGGGGTGGGGGGGGGGGGGGGGGGGTGGGTGGGGGGGGGGGGGGGGGGGGGGGGGGGGCAAATGGGGGGGGGTGGGGGGCAAAATGGTTACAATCGCAGTGTGCAGGTGTAGTGGGGATGTGTTTTTTAATTCGTAAGTTGTAATGCCGTGTTCATTTTATTTTATTGAAAGTACATGTTTGTCCTTGTTACTCATCATTTATGGAGTTTAATAGTGTCTGTGGAGAGACTTGGCAGATTGCTATCTGGTTGAGAGAGTGGAACAGAGGAGACTATGGTGTCTGTGTTAAGAAAGTGAGAATATTCATTATTTTACTTCTGGGTAAATTGTCACAAGTTTCTTGTTGTGACTTACATTTATGTGGTGAAAGTTGGGAAGTGGAAACTTATTTCTTTATTTGTTTTTTAAATTCAGGCTAACAAATTGACTATAACCTACTTGTGCGTGGCTCCTGTACTTGCGCTATATTGAAGTCCGCAGCAGCTGTCATATACACTTCCTCTCTCTAGGTCTCTGTTTTTTTTTTTCATATTTGGAAAGGCTTCTCCCCATTGTGAGCTTGTTGTAAACCTTTGATTTTTCCTTTGTGTTTTGTGTAAATCTTTTTACCAAGACCCAAACCTGGGATGCATATTACTGTAAAACACAGCTGTAGTCTACATATACTTCTTTTTAAAATAATGTATTGTTTTTAAACGTTATATAGTTAGCAGACATTATTTTGCCATTTCTTCAGTCTAGAGGTATTGGCTGGTACTGCAGCCCTAACAGTTTCACAGGTGCACGTTCATTTATTGATTTATTTTAGTTTTTTTTATTAAGTATGTATTTTCATTATTATTTTTAGGATAATTTCTATGGGTTTTATTCATAGTTAAGTGTGGATTATTTTAAGTATATTAGAAATTTAAGTAGTATGCTGTTTCCACAAAGTTAATCTTTTTTGTAGTGTGTTATGGTTTACCCTTTGGGTTGAGCAGAGCTGTGTCTCCAGCCACGTAGTCCTTCCTGGTACAGCTGCGTTTTGTGAAAGTTCTTGTCTTGTTCTTTTTTTTTTTATTGAGAGAATACTGTAAACCCCACCTGATTGCATAACTTTAGCATAACCAAGGCAGAAGTGTTAAAGGGACTCGGAGCTCTTAAAATCAACAAATCCCCTGGGCCGGATGAGATCCTCCCAATAGTACTCAAAGAAATGAAAGAAGTTATTTACAACCGCTAACCAAGAGTCAACAATCAGCATGAAATTGAGTTATTTGGAAAAGCCTCATCCAACATCAGTTATGCTACCAGAGGTCAAATGGTCCTCTATAGTGGAGAAAGTCAATGTTACCAGGAGGACAGTCAACCAGGTGATGAAAAGGTGGCAGGACCTGTGACGGCAAACAAAACAAAACTTGCAACGCAGTACAGGCATGCAGCAGGAACAGGAGGAGGGCCACCATCTAACACTGCTGGAGATGCAAGTGGAGAGGACAGTCCATCAGCAACAGGTGACAGATGTGTCGGGTGACCTGGATATTGGAACTCTCCAGCATGCAGCTCCTGCGGCAGGTCAGTATGTTTTCTTTCAAATATAACTGGAGTATGTTATCCAGCAAGTGTAATGTAAATGCGATGTAATTACAGTAGGGAATAGTAAAAAGAGCATGTAATTGTATAAATTGAAAATGTCTCTCTCATCTCTCTCTCTCTCTCTCTCCTCTCTCTCTCTCACTCTCTCTCTCTTCTCTCTCTCTCTCTCTCCTCTACTCTCCTATATATATATATATATATATATATATATATATATATCTATCGAAGGCTATATTTCCATTCTGAGCCATTTTGGAAAAGAAAGTCGATAATACCACAGTAGAATGACCCAAAAAAGAGATAATTTCTCTCAGAGGAAAATATTATTTGGACAAATATATTTGAACTTTTACCTATTCGACTCCTTGAGACCATCACTTTCAATTCAAACATTCAAACATACAATGTCTTGTTTTCAAATCACTACGACAACACACACAGTAGCAGAAATGTTTCATTAATGATCACTTCAACAAAATGAGAATATGTAAAAAAAAAAAAAAAAAAAAAAAAGATTGTAAAGCTTGCTAAAAGCTAAGTTCGTACATCGATATATCCTCAGAGAAAGTTAAACGAGATAAGGACAGAACATCTTGTACCACAATGCAAAAACCAAATAGATAAAAACACAAAACGAAACGATACTACATGGTTGAACCTCGTGTTGTTTTGTCTTTTGCCATAAATTAGATTGAGTTGATCACATAAGAGGTACCCATGTTCCAGAATATACAGTAAAATGACGAAAAGTGATAAAAAATGTTATTTAACCCTTTGCAGTCCATTTTATTCAGACATATCATGTCCGTCCCCGTCAGATCCAATTGTATTTCAACAATGTTTATTCTACAGGTGATGTTTAAAGTCACATTTGCATATTAAAACAGAGTCGTTTTTAAAACCACGAATCTCGTAATATTATGACATCACAAGAGTGTCCACAAAAGCCCCCATCCTTGTTCATGTAGTTGTCCACAGACATATTATAGGACTTGCCTTCGATGTGTTGTTTTTGTGACAGTTTACAAACTCAACCTTTCTGATGTGCATCATTCTTCTAGTGTGTGCATATTAACTAAATTTCAGATCACTAGTTTTATCCCCACTTAGGCCATTGAGTGTATTATATATTATCATTATAGAGCAATCGATAATAATAATGAAAGATTCATGTCAGAAATTACTGAAATTAAGTCACAAGTGTCATCATTAGCCACTGCACTAGAGCTCTGTTAAAGGTATCCTCAGTCAAGGCACTAAAATACAAAACATAGGTACAGATTATGTACAGTATAGTAAAAAGCAGCCACGTTGTTCAACATACCTTTTCATCATACTTATGAATCCCCCCCCCCCCCCCCACCTGGAATAAAACCCTTCTCCTTTGTTCACCCTCTCAACAATTGCAATGGCCTGTTTATTCAGTAGGGCTGATACTAAAATAGTGTCTTGAGGGTTCATTACTGTTCATACAGTCAAACCTGCTCATGCAGCCACCTTTATTTAGCGACCACCTGGTCTAAGTGACTACTTTAACTCTTTGCGTTTGCCAGGCGGGTCAGGCCCAATTTATTTTCACATGCGCTGTGTTTGCCATAAATTAGATAGTTAACTATACCATAATCTAAGCAATTTGTAGAACGGTTTTCTAAACGCGTGGACAAGTGATGGTGTACCTGTTTATTAACCTACCTTCTAATTGGGAAACGTCATCATTTATTCAGAGCAGTCCGTCACGTCCCGTAGCAGTTTGTGAAATTTATTTTCAACACTGCGTTCAATTTAACAGGTGTACAGGTGCTGTTTAATTTTTTTTTTTTCAGAGTATAACAGGTTTAAAACACTGAATTGCAAAAGTACACTAAGTACTGCATCTCCAGCCAAGCCCCACTCCTTGTTCACTGTATTTTTCACATACCTCTTTATAGGTGTGCATACTGATAAATCCTCTCCTGATCACTCGTTTTATCACCACTTTTTAATAATGTGATCCAAGTCATTATTTTATTATTATAACATCTCAAAAATCTCTGCAAATGTCTGTCATATTCTTTGAGTGCTGGATGGAGAAGCAGCTTGTCTCCTTTGTTATGTCCTGTTTTCTCTGTAATGCATATGGCTATGAGAAACGACCCCCCCCCCCCCCCCCCCCCCCCCCCCCCCCCCCCCCCCCCCCCCCCCCCCCCCCCCCCACCCTTTAAACTTAAAAGGAGACAACCACTGAAAGGTTTTCTCAGCTTGCATTCCGCGAAAAAAAACTACTTAGCGTTTTCTCAGCTTTTTCCGGAGAAAAAAACGACTAGAGACCTGTGCTTTACATCTTTTTGATGATGTCGGACAGGGTCCGACATTGGACTGGAAAGGGTTAACATAAAAACAGGATTAAAGTGGTTCAGATTTGGTAAGTGAGACAGAATCAGGGGATACTGATGCTGGTTCAAAACTCAAAAATCCTTTACACTTTCCTAACAAAAGTGACCCATCTTGCAAGATAAATGTTATGTATAGTGATAAAGGTTTTGTTTTGTTATGATCCTATTCTCTGTTATAAGGAAAGTAATAAACGAAATCAAACCAGTGAGTTTTTTTTTTCTTTGTACAATGACCTTTAAGTAAAATTTGACAGTTTTTGCTTGTGTGTACAGCTAAAGAAAAGCCATAAGTAAACCTTTGCAGTACTATTACTTTATGAAAATGTATCTTTTAGCACTTTGTTTATTGTGAAGTAACTACCCGAGAGGGTTAAAAATAAACAAAAAAAATGATGTTTACCTTTGTACTGCTTCTGCCTGAAATACACACCAGAAAAAAATGTATAACTTTAACTAGTGTATGCCCTTCTTTGCTTTACAGGTAATTCAGTGTGGTAAAATAAGGCCTTCACAACCTACGATTCTGGTATAGTACAGTTTTACTTATACATTTATGATACAATTGGTTTTATTTTTGTTAGATTTAGCAGGGATCTGTGTAGCAAGTAATTGGAGCAGGAACAAGTTTTTGTATTTATTTAACTTCAATATGTTAGTAATGTACTTTTAGCAGAGGTATTGTATTAATTGATATCAAATTATATGATGGATTAGCCTATTAAGTTTGACATGTCAGAGCAACAATAATGACAACATCTAGCAAAACAGCTGATTTTTATCTCCAGTTTATCATTAGAAGGGCCTTGGAATTAAAATCCAGTACAGGGCTGTAGAGGGGCTGCTGTTTTATTTAAACGAGAAACACTTAGGAAACGATTAAGAAGTTACGAACCAGCGTAAGAGAGAAAAGAACCTCAATGGACACAAGCCTGGAGTTCTATGGCCAAGAGCTTGTGAGAAAACTGCATGAGACACAGTAAACACTGATCTCTGTTTTACTTTGGAAAGGTTAAGTGGTACAGTTGAAAAGAAGCTGAATAAATTTGGGGATATTATCTACGCATATGGAAGTGAGGGGTTTGGAGTTAAAAAAAATATAAACTATTCCTGGAAAGTCTAGATGACAGGAGATTGAGCGCTTAGTTAGAGAAAGGAGGCAGCTGAGGAAGCAATGGAGAAGAGCAGAACAAAGTCAGAAGGAGGGACTCAATCTGTTACAAAGGGTCATAAAAGATAAGCTTGCAACATTGCGCAGAGCTGAGCGGCTATGGAAATGCTGCAAAAAGGAACGTACGAGAACTAACTTTTATAAAGATCTATTCAAATTTGTAAAGAAGATATTCACCATTGAGAAAAATGGCACACTAAAAGCATCTAAGTTTGAGCTGGAGAGATATTTGGAGGATACACATACAGATTCAAAAAGGCAGGAGCCTATGTCAATTCCTTCAGACATCCCACCTATCAATCCACCCGAATACCAAATGGAGGACTGTGCACCTAAATGGAAAGAAGTAGAGCAAGCTGTGAAAAAAGAAAGGGTGTCATCATCTCCATGGCCTAATGGAGATCCATACAGAGTGTACAAGAGTGCTACAGTAGTTCTACGAATCCTGTGGAAATTGATGAAAGTGGCAAGGGAAAAACAGATTTTACCAAGAGCATGGTGTTGAACAGATGGTCTTTATACCAAAAGAAAAAGATGCTACAAGCATCAGTCTGTTTTGCCCTATTTCCATATTAAATGTACAAGGCAAGATTTTCTTCAGCATTATTGCTCCGAGATTGTCAACCTACAAACTAAAGAACTGCTTCATTGACACTCCAGTACAAAAAGCGGGAATTCAAGGTTTCCAAGGTGCTTAGTTGCTCAGCGTAATCTGGCAACCAATTCAATCGGCTAAAAAGGAGAGGAAGGAACTCCATGTGACATTCCTGGATTTGGCTAATGCATACGGTTTAGTGCCACATGCAATTCTTTGGGCAGAAATTGATTTTTTCAGTGTACCGATGACAATAACAAATTTAGTGAAAACCTACTTTGGAGATTTGCAATTTAGTTTTTCAACTTCAGAATTCAACACTACATGGCAATGCCTCGAAGTTGGAATAATGGCAGGATGTACCATTTCTCCACTGACTTTTACCATGAAAATGGAAGTAATTATTAAGGCATCAAAATGGGTAGTGGGAGGAGAACACTTGGCTTCTGGAATGCGACTACCGCCAATTCGAGCATACATGGATGGTATGACAACCAAGATTATAACAGTAGCCTAATCAGTTATTGGGCAAATTATCCAATAACACTGAATGGGCACAAATGCAATTCAAGCCCACTAAATCATGGAGAATTTCTATAATTAAAGAATAAAGTAGTAGATAAAAGGTTTTACATTAGTGGTGAGGCAATACCAACAGTGTCTGAGAAGCCAATGAAAAGTCTTGGGAGATGGTACGAAGGGGATCTAAAGGACATAGTTGGTGTCGGAGAAGTTAGACAACAAGCAGTGGAAGGGTTGAAGAGCATAGACAGCAGCTCTTTACTGGGCAAACTGAAACTCTGGTGCTTTCATTTTGGTCTACTGCCAAGACTGCTGTGGCCACTGACTGTGTATGAGGTTTCCTTGACAACAGTTGAGAAGCTGGAAGCTTTAATCAGTTCATACTTCAGGAAATGGTTGGAAGTTCCACCATGCCTCAGCAGAGAGGGACTTTATAGTAAAGGAATAATGCAGCTACCAGTCTCTGCTCTAACCGAGGAGTTTAAGTGCGCTAAAGTCCGACTGGAAATGACATTAGTATGCGTAAGGGACGCAGCACCTATGTTGAAAACTGGAAGAAAATGGACGCCAAAGAAAGCTGTGGAAGATGCTAAGGCTGCCCTTCGAATCAAAGACAAAAGCAAGTTCAGCATGGAAAAGGAGGTTTTGGTCTCAGTTCAGCTCCTCCTACGTGGCACAAGTCAACCCCAGCTCAACTTTCGGAGGCTGGTAGTCAACAAGGTGCAAAAGCAGGAGGAGAGGATCAGGTGTGTAAAGGCAGTTTCCCAGGCCAAGTAGGGAGAATGGATGAGACGGGAAAGTGTGGAACAATGCACGATCGTCTGGCAAGACCTATAGACAATGGAACAGAGCAGGATCAGTTTCCTCATCAGATCAACATATGATGTTCTCCCATCACCACAGAACCTAAACCTCTGGGTGGGTGAGGATCCCTCATGTCCTTTGTGTTCATCACCTGCAACATTAAGGCACATTTTTACAGGATGTAAGGTGGGTCTTAGCCAAGGACAGTTTACTTGGTGTCATGACCAGGTGCTGCAATGTTTGGCCTTAGCATTGGAAGACAAGCGTAACCTGACCAGTAAGATGCCACCCGTTTCATCAAAGCATTACACACAAAAGACAATATTCCTCCATCCAAGAGAGCAACCAGCAGGAAAAAGTGTTAAAACAAAGCCTCACCCAGGACAACTGGAAGATGCTAGAGACAGGAAAATGCTGGCAGATGTTGGTCAACGGCTTATTTTTCCACAAATTCAACACTTTTCATAATACATCCAAGCATCTTGTTGGCCTTTTTTATTGCTTCCCCACATTGTCTAGATGAAGACATTTCTGAGTCAATATAAACTCCTAGGTCTTTTTCATTGTGGCAGGCTGGCGAGTGGATAGAGGCCCAGAGACAGACTGCAGTTAAAAAATATATACTTTTATTATAAATAGATACAGAAATAAAAAGGCACAAGGGCCAAAACAAAGGGATTGAAACACAAAAAGAAAGACAAAAAAGCAAAATGTACAAAATAAAGGTTTCCAGGCTGGGCAATGCCTTCACTGGATTTAGAAAATTGAAAAATCACAACCAACAAAACACTAACCTGCTTCCTCAGCTCCCTCCTCCCAAATGAGAAGCAGAGGCCTCCTTTTATATCAGGTGGCTGGGCGCTGATTGCTCGTTAATTAACCTAATCAACCCCAGCCACCTGAACATAATAAACCCAGGCAGGTAGGGGAAATTAACCCCGTCCCTGCCAATTTAAAAAGGGCAGAGCTTTGCTCTGCCACATTCATAGATTCCTTTTTCAATTTCAGTATCTCCAATATGATATGTATAATGTACATTTTTATTGCCTGTGTGCAGTACCTTACACTTTTCTCCATTAAATGTCATTTGCCATGTGTCTGCCCAGTTCTGAAACGTGTCTAGATCATTTTGAATGACCTTTGCTGCTACAACAGTGTTTGCTACACCTCCTATTTTTGTGTCATCTGCAAATTTAACAAGTTTGCTTACTATACCAGAATCTAAGTCACTAATGTAGATTAGGAACAGCAGAGGACCTAATACTGATCCCTGTGGTACACCACTGGTTACCTTGTTCTATTTCGAGGTTTCTCTTCTAATCAGTACTTTCTGTTTTCTACATGTTAACCACTCCCTAATCCATGTACATGCATTTCCTTGAATCCCTACTCCGTTCAGTTTGAGAATTAATCTTATATGCAGGACTTTGTCAAAAGTTTTATGGAAATCTCAATAAATCATGTCATATGCTTTGCAATTATCCATTGTCGATGTTGCATCCTCAAAAAAATGAAGCAGGTTTGTTAGACACAATCTCCCTTTCCTAAAACTATGCTGACTGTCTCCCAGGATACTGTTACCATATAGGTAATTTTCCATTTTGGATCTTATTATAGTTTCCATAAGTTTACATATAATAGAAGTCAGGCTGATTGGCCTGTTGTTACCTGGATCGACTTTGTTTCCCTTTTTGTCGACGGTATTACATTTACAATTTTCCAGTTTGTTGGTACAACCCGTGTCAAGAGACTATTGCATGATCTTGGTTAGTGGTTTGTAAATAACTTCTTTAATTTCTTTGAGTACTACTGGGAGAATCTCATCTGGCCCAGGGGATTTGTTTATTTTAAGAGCTCCTAGTCCCTTTAACAGTTCTGCCTCTGTTATGATAAAGTTATTTAAAATTGGATAGGAACAGGTTGACATGTGGGGCATGTTGTCCGTATCCTCCATTGTAAAAACTTGTAAAAAGTAATAATTTAATATATTTGCTATTTTTTTCTTTGTCTATAATTTTGCCATTTGTATCTCTTAGACATTTAACCTCTTCTTTGAGTGTTCTCTTGCTGTTATAATATTGGAAAAACATTTTGGAATTAGTTTTAGACCCCCTTAGCAATGTTCATTTCTATCTCTCTCTCTTGGCCTTCCTAACTTCCTTTTTGACTTGCATTTGCAATTCCAAGTACTCTTTCTGTGTACTTTGTTTTTGGTCCCCTTTAAACACTCTGTAAAGTGCCTTTTTTCGCTAAATTTTTTTTGATCTAGATCTATTAATTGATCTATTAAACTATTTTGGCAATTTTGTTTTAAGTTTAGATTTGTCTACTTTTGGGACGTAATTGTTTTGCGCCTCTAGTACTACATTTTTTAAAAAAACAGCCATCCTTTTTCTTTGGATGTTTTCTCTATTTTACTCCAATCTACTTCTGTTAGTCTTTGTTTCATACCTTCATAGTTTGCCTTTCTAAAATTGTAAACCTTGGCGTTAGTCATTACTTTTTGGGTTTTAAAAATCACTTCAAATGAGATCATGTTGTGGTCTTATTTTGCCAGTGGGTCTCTGATCTTTGTTTTAGTTATTCTGTCTTCATTATTTGAAAAGACTAAATCAAGGCATGCCTACCTTGCAGTTGATACCTTGACAAATTGCATTAGGAAGCAGTCATTTGTTATTTCCACCATTTCAATTTTGTCCGTCGTGCTCCCCACCGGGATTTCCCATTTTATATGGGGGAAGTTGAAATCCCCCATTAATATGGCTTCTCCTTTGCTAAACGCATTTCTAATGTTGTTGTATAACAGATTATTTTGCTTGGCATCTGAATTTGGTGGTCTATAGCATGCTCCTATTATTATGCCCTTTGAATTTTTGTCCATTATTCCTACCCATATTGATTTGCCGTTGTTTCCTTGGTCAATATTTAACACCTGGACTTCAAGACTGTTTCATATGTATCGTGCTACCCCTTCACCTCTTCTGTTCTGCCTGACTTTCCTATACAGTGTAAACCCACAAATATTATATTATTCTCCATCACTCTCAGACAACCAAGTTTCTGCAACACCTATCACATCATATTTACTTGTTAGTGGACTAGCTTCAAGTTATTGTGGACTAGCTTCAAGTTCAAGTTCTTCATCATTTTGTTTCTGATACTTCTAGCATTCTAGCAAGGATGCTGGGTGTTGGGATTTTTATGTGGAAACTGAGATTATTTGTTGATTATTGTAAATATTTGATTACTGTTTTTTTCTGATAATTGTTGAGCTTATTGTTTTACATGTTTATGGTTCATTGTTTATTTTAGAATATTTCTGTGATTTGTTATTAATTGGCGAAAATCACTTTGAGAGGTGTGTGCGTCCACAAAATTGGGGAGGTGCCTGTGTGTGTGCTTTTGTGTTAGTGACAGGCGAGTCACTGCTCTTGGCAATCTCTACCAGAGCTGCGTTGCTTCCTTTATTAATCCAAGGTGATTTTAAGTACCCTGCTTGTCTACAATATTGTTTGTTTTTTAATATGTGGCATACACATCTATATACTGTATATTAAATGTCATATTTCAAATGTAAACATAATGCATTTTTCTCATATGGATTTTATATTTCTCAATTTGCTGACTTTATATTTTAAAAGCATTAACAATATATTTAACATATATATATACATATTTATAAAACCTATATTTAACATATATCTCATATATTTTTCATAACTAGAAAAGGGGCCTATTTTGGTGTATGAAAAATGTATAAAATATCTTGATAATATATATTTTTTATTATATTCTATTTAATTCAAGAATGATGTTGGGAAAATATAAGTATCATACATTTCTTATTATATATTAAAAAATATATATATTTTTTCATATGGGACTTCGGTAGCATTGGCACCCCCGAAGTTGCAAAAAACAAAAACAATAACAACAAGCAAATAACCAAATGATTTCTGTTAATATGAAAAGGAGGCAGTGATAAGGTTGCTCACTGAAGTTATAAATATGAGTTTTCTTCTGCCTTAGGCTAGTTCCATGATGGAACTTTTTTTTTTTTTTTTTTATCTTATCTAATATTTAGTTTTATGTTTCGATTTTCTATATCAAATGCAGCTGGAATTCACTAATGGTCAGATATCTTTACAACTGCATGTTAACATTTTTTAAGAAAATAGGCTATAAACAATTTATGTTTTCTCCCTGAACATTACTAAATAGTGGCTAACATTCTTATTTTTCTCTATAGATTCTTGGTGGTCTTTGTTCCATTAGACCCTTACAAAATGTGGATTAAGACAGCAGGCTTTGCAAATTTGCACTTACTATTCAAACAAGACCTTTCATTATATTTTTGACTTCCTTGTGTCATGCTGTTCTTGTGTTCTTAACAGCTTCATTTAAAATTAATTGTCCCTTATGTATTAAAGGAATGGGTGTTTTGTCTCCAATTGTTCAGATAGTAATTATTACATTTCGTATTTATTTCACCACAGTTAAATTGTTAGTAGCTAATTTCCACATGCAGTGTGTTTAAACAATATAAAATATAGTATCTAACTTTTAAAACACCAGAATTGATATGCTGTAGTAAGTTACAATATGTAAACATGTCTACAATCATAACTTGAAACAATTAAAAAATACTATTGTACTATGAAACTAAGGTTTTATATGTGTCATTCACAAGGGTGATTGCTAGTTATTGACTTTTTTATTGGAAACATGTTTTTGAATGCCATACGCAGAATTCAGTGAGCATGTTTAATTTATTTTGCTATTATCTTTCTGATTTGCTCTGTGCAATGTGTAAACATATGGATGTGATTTTTTTTCTAATTTTTCACCTCTTAATATTTCCAATTTTTAAATGTTATTTATTGCAGCCATAACCAATCATTTTTTTCTTCAAAAAGCTACATGGTATTCAGCCTTAAAATGCAGTGTTTGCATCAAAGTGAAGTGTTTGTATTTTCTCTGCTTTAAAGTTGTGATTTGGTTTGACTTTGTTTGAATCTATAGTCATGCCTATGTCGCTATGCAACAGGGATGAAACATTCCTATTTTTGGGAAATAATCGATCAAGTTCTGTGTCCTTGTAAAAATGCTATCTTGTACTGTTTTTAATGTTATTTCAAAGATGGAACCCATCCTAGAGACAAATGGTGACCCCATTAAGCAGTTAATGACCTGTTGCCTTAAATCTTTGTGCCCATCACTTAGTATCACAACTGCCAACACCAGCCAATGCATTGCTATGTGTTGATTGTTTTTTTTTCCCCAAAGGCAGCGAGAAATTGACAGCTGACTTTTTATAATCACCTTGTTTATCATCCTCCTTTAAATAATAATAAAAAAAACTTGGTCTAGTAGACAAAAGTTTTAACAAAAGCCTATTTTTTGCTGTAATGGTGAAAGCTTATTTTTCAATGTCAAAGACACTTTCTACAAAGGAGATCTACAATACAATAATGTCTGAATGCTTGTCGGTGACTGGCTATTTCTACAAGATATAATTGATTGGTGGTGCACTGTATGCTGTCACATCACAATGTAATTTGATGGCCAATAAAGCCAGGCCTAGTTGAACTATTTGTTTGTGACCTGTTCCCTGTCACAGTTTGTTTTATTATTTATTTTTCTTGTAGATATTTTTCATTTAAGATATTCCCAAATTGTGGAGTGAAGCATTCTGTTTTATGTATTTGTTATTTAAGTTACATGTCAATATACATATTTATATTGCTACATTTTTGCTTCTGTATATAACATTTTGAGATTACATATTTAGTTTTGTAACTGGCCTTGATAAGACCAGGAGAAGATTGTTTTAAATGTTGTCAGTTAGTTTGCTTCATTGGAGCCATTAAATATGTAATTGAATCACTTTTGCTTGAGTAAATTGGGACAGTAACACAATTTCCATAAAATGCATGGCAAACAATGGTGCTATGGTAATGAACAACACAATAGGTAATGGAATTGGGAGCAAAAGCATCACACTTCGAAATAGAGTAAGAACTGTCAGCAAATATGTAGTTCATAACATCATATAAAGGTGAATCAAGTCTATAATAATATACTGATATTTTGATATGTGGCAAAAGATATCCTCAGATTTGAGCAAAATGATTGTAATTGCTACAACAACATCAAGAAGCCGTCATAAATCCAAAAGGGTTCATACATGCGTTGAAATTTGCAGCCATTTTTTAAACTGTAACAAAAAAAAAAAAGTATCCCCCAAACGTAGCATGAATTAATTTTGGACAAAGACACTGTTATCATGAACAGAGACACAGTACAGGCAACATGTACTTGTGTTGAATGTACAGTATATGTATTAAAGAATTTAATAGAAATGCATGTCTTCTTAATAATTAGTTACCTTGTTACCAACTTAAAATAAAAACAGACCAACAGGGCTTCTCTGTATATCCTCAGGTTCTTATACTCCAAATAACCTATGCTAAAGAATGTCCTTTGCCTGTTTAATCACAGTTGGATAAATTTTCTCTTAAATGCACAGGTATGTAGAAGTCAGAAGCGTGAGGTAAGTCATGTGGATGGATGATGCTTCAATGATCATTCAAAAAAGCACAAAGATTTTGTGTGTGGAAGCAACACAGCAGTGTATAAAAGGCAATGTGGCAGTGTGGCAGGGTGAATGACCTGCCAGTGCCAGTGTATGTATTGTGTTGGTGTGGGGAATATTGGGTTGGCAGTTAGGAATGTGGCTGGAACTGTGAATTGAATAAATGATTAAATGTTTAATTAAGGCCATTTTCATAGCCGCTAAGTTAAATTTAGAGCTGTGTTCATTTAAAAAAAAAAAAAAAAAAACGACAACACATTATGGTTAGCAGGTTATTCAGCTACATTTGTATTGATTTACAAATCTTATGGGTGGACTTCCTACTTCTTCTATCAGGCTATGCACAAGCATATTAAATTAAAGTTTTCAAATTTTCAATTGCAGCCTGCTTAGAATTATTTAGTTTTTATAAACAGTATCTTGGTGTAAATATAAATAGTTAACAGCATATAATACACATTTTGTCTCAGTATAGTACAGTATGTTATGGTTAAATGTTTGTAAACTTATCCAGAAATTGTTTCTATTAAGTTATAAAGTCAGGAGGGACTCAATCTGTCAATCTGTTACAAAGGGTCATAATTGAGGCTCATCTTGAATATTGAAAAGTGCTCATCACCTTGCTACAAAAAGGATATTGCTGCTCTAGAAAGAGTGCAAAGAAGAGCGACCAGAATTAATCCGGGTTTAAAAGGCATGTCATATGCAGACAGGCTAAAAGAATTGAATCTATTCGGTCTTAAACAAAGAAGACTACGCGTCGACCTAATTTAAGCATTCAAAATTCTAAAAGGTATTCGACCTGAAAAAAGAAACAAGGACCAGGGGTCACAAATGGAGATTAGACAAAGGGGCATTCAGAACAGAAAATAGGAAGCACTTTTTTACACAGAGAATCGTGAGGGTCTGGAATCAACTCCCCAGTAATGTTATTGAAGCTGACACCCTGGGATCCTTCAAGAAGCTGCTTGATGAGATTCTGGGATCAATAAGCTACTAACAACCAAACAAGCAAGATGGGCCAAATGGCCTCCTCTCATTTGTAAACTTTCTTATGTTCTTATGTTCTTATAAAAGATAAGCTTGCAACATTGCGCAGAGCTGAGCCCCTATGGAAATGCTACAAAAAGAAAGAGCGTGCAAGAACTAACTTTTATAAAGATCCATTCAAATTTGTAAAGAAGATATTCACCAGTGAGAAAAATGGCACACTCAAATCATTTAAGTTTGAGCTGGAGAGATATTTGGAGGAAACACAGATTAAAAAAGGCAGGAGCCTATGTCAATTCCTTCAGATATCCCACCTATCAATCCACCCAAATACCAAATGGAGGACTGTGCACCTAGTGGAAAGAAATAGAGCAAGCTGTGAAAAAAAACAAGGGCATCATCATCTCCAGGGCCTAATAGAGTGCCATACAAAGTGTACAAGAGTGCTTCTGGAGTTCTATGAATCCTGTGGAAATTGATGAAAGTGGCATGGGAAAAACAGGTTGTACCAAGAGCATGGCGCCGAGCAGGTGGATTTTATACCAAAAGAAAAGGATTCTAAAAGCATCGGTCAGTTGCGTCTTATTTACCTATTAAACGTAGAAGGCAAGATTTTCTTCAGCATTATTGCTCAGAGATTGTCAACATAACTATTAAAGAACTGCTTCACTGAAACTTCAGTACAAAAAGCAGGCACTCCAGGTTTCCCAGGATGCTTAGAACACATCACTGTAATCTAGCAACAAATTTAATCAGCAGAAAAGGAGAGGAAGGCGCTCTATGTGACATTCTTGGATTTAGCTAATGCATATGGTTCAGTGCCACATGAACTTCTTTGGGCAGCATTTGATTTTTTTCAGCGTACTGATGACAATAACAAATTTAGTGAAAGCCTACATTGGAGATTTGCAATTTAGTTTTTCAACTTCAGAATTCAGCACTACATGGCAATGCCTAGAAGTTGGAATGATGGCAGGATGTACCATTTCACGACTGGCTTTTACCATGGCAATGGAAGTAATTATAAGGGCATCAAAATGGGTAGTGGGAGGAGAGCGCTTGGGTGTATCGTTTTCCTTATTGTTATAATGTCACGAAAGTCATTCCAATGCTACACAAACATATTGCAATGCCAGCAATGAACATCCCTTTATTATATATATATATTATATATATATATATATATATATATATATATATATATATATATATATATATATATATATATAATTAGTAAATGTGTCTTTTATATGTAAAATACAGGTACGTGGATTTGTGATTATCGATTTTGGGGGTTTTCACATTTGTTCCACTTAGTATGGTTCGTTAATCTATAGAAAGGGTTAGACTAACTCAGGCTCGTACTTAGTATCCTCTAGAGGGCAGCAGCAGTTATTTTTGGGTTAATTGAAATTGTGACCTTTTGCAAGTTCGTTGCAATTGGTATTTAACTTGCGTACTAGTTTAGTACGGAGCTGCGTAGTAACCACAGGATCATCCCCAGTTAGTACTCTACTTTCAGTTTGTTGCAATTGACCCTCCATGCCTCAGTGCTCACTGTGACAGTTTGGGACTATTTAGGTTTTATTTATCTCACATTAAGATGTGAGGAGTTTATATATTCAAATATTTGTAATTGGCTTTGAAATCCACTAGCTCCAATGTAAACTCTGGAGTAAGTCCTACAGCAGGAAGGAGGTGTGTTCAGGTTTGTTTGGAGGTATATTTGTAGAGCTTTGTGGGGACAGTCAAACAGCCCACACCATGCCTGGTGGGAGCCAATGTTATTAGTCACTCACTTTTCAGAAGCACTAAAGAATTCACAAACACTTGGGAAAAACAGGTTAATGAATTCACAGCTGTTGATTGGCTGATTTAGGGTCAAACTTGTAAATCTCATTAACTTTCTTGGATGGAAAGGTCTCTTTCATTATTATGCTTCTGAGGTCCATATCCCTAAAGCTAATTGCAAGGTGCTACTGCAGATTTTTAATTATTTGCCATCGAAATAGCTACGTAAGCTTGATTAACAGAGTTCAGCAACATTCATAATAGTCTTAGCCTGGCCCTGCATAAAATAGAAACTGGGGGAAAAATCAATAAGATTTAATAAGATCAGGAACAATCACTTACAATAGTACATCAATCACACAAAGTAATAGCCGGAGGATTTGATAGGGTCCTGAACTGTCTGAGAGATTCGTAACCAGTACTCGTTAATGATTTGTTCATTTGCATTTTATCAATCCAGCTGTAGCTGACAAACAGAAGGGACAATTAGTTAATGTGTTTGCTTAAACTCATCAGACTTTGCAATTTGAAGAAAAACAGATAATAGTTAACAATTTATCACTTCACAAGTCATCAGTACAATAATCTCCAACATGTAGGCAGTTAATTCTTTGAATAACTTTTATAGCGACAGTAAGGGGGGGGGGGGGGGGGGGAGTTCTAATTACATCAGAGGGTGATGTAACGAATATAAAATATATTGTATAATAGCAAAGAAAGCAATTAAACATTCAATTTCGATGTAATTAATCCTGTATCAAAGCATTCATTATAAAGCTGTCTAGATTTCATCTATGAAAAGTGATTTTGGCAAGGCTTGTTGTCTTTTGGGTGCTCTGGGCAATAATTTCTGTTAATTCATTAAATAATTAATTTTCAGCAAGTACAGAAATAACTGATAGGGTTGAGTTTTTCATTACAGCTAGTGGATAACATTGTACATACAATGCATTAATCTTCATATTAATACAATGTAAAAAAACAAACAAACGTGAACATATCTTCAATCAGATTCAGTAAAAGACAAAGTCAATGAAACAAAAAAGCAAGCAAACACAGAAATTGCTTAAAGGTATTTGTGACATTTGTTGCTGGTTCTGGAGTGCATGTGTGCCTTTATGAAAGCAGCTGGGATGCGCAACAGGCGACGCTTTGCTAAGCAACTAATTGAGCAGGTAGGCTTGCTTGGTGCTGATTTGATCTTGAGGTCCTGACTGGCTGGGGGGTGTGCCCAGGATGCCTGCCCGTAGCTCAAAAGGTGCCTGTGCCACTGCTAGAGGCTACTGCACAGCCATAGCCATACAGACTGGCGCAGAGTGGAAGCTTGCTGTTTTGACATCGAGGAGGAGAGTGTCTGCTCCATGGAGAGAACTACCATTACAGATGTAACCCTGGTTCCCTGAAAGAGAAGACGACCACCAACCAATACTTTTGGGATATGCCTGCCACAGGTCAGGTATTTACTGAGCATTTTATGTCAGGGCTGCTAACAGGCCACTCCAGAGAGTGATGTCTTCGGTCCCGCCTCCTGAGGGAACAAACAGTCACTTCCTCTTTTGCATATAACCCGCAGAAGTGACTGACGCAACCTTGCAAGGTTTGGTGGTCATCTTCTCTTTCAGGAAACCAGAGTTACATCTGCAACCTAAATTCAGTTTGTGGTGAGAGCGTGCAACCTCAAGGAGCCTTGTGCCTAATGAAGGCCTAGGGGGAACTACCGCATTAACTCGTTAGAAAGTATGCAGAGTAGTCCAGCTAGTCGCCATACATATACCAGTCAATGAGGCTCCTCTGAAGACAGCTCATGATGTAGCCACTCCTTGGGTAGAGTGCGTGGCCACCCACCCCGGTGAGGGTAGGCCGACATTAACATATGCCAGTGGTATTTAATGACATTCACTGCAGGGCCAAATAAGGCAATTTCCAAATCTTGGGGTACCACAGGGCGTGCATGATGTACGTATTGGGAAGGGGGGGTGACCACTTACAGTGATACAATTTCATTTACACCCGCTCGCACCGTTTTTGTTTTCTAAAAATTACTGCGCAACAAGCATGCAAGTTAAGTAATGAAAGCATGTCAATCAGTAGCGGTGGCATGGCAAATTTGAGGGGCTTACACCCCACTTTGTGTGGGCATGAATAATTCATTCAGTAATCACTGTTAGGTTATGGAGTGTACTGACGCGAACGGGAATGAATGTCCATATCGTGTGTATAAACATTAATAAACACTAGTCACTTATTAAAATGCTGCGTTCTCATTTTAGTGTTCTTCATTCTGCATTTAATGAGCAAGTAAAGACGAACAATTTAAAATAATATTTGGTTATTTCACATTAAAACCCTGTAAATTAAAGTGATGTTAATATTATTATTAAAATATGCATTTTATATGATGATCTGGTCTCACTAATGTCTTATAACAACGATCCTTTTAATGTGCTCATAATATATCTACTTACATGTATTGAAACAATGTTATATTTGTTTAAAGGCACTTTTATGTTATGTAATAAATAACATATTGTTAGTTAAGTTTGCCTATACAAAATGTAAGTAAATTGGACAAAGGCAAATTAACATACTGCAAGTCTCGCATATTATAGAGAGGGCTATTATAAGTATCCTATTGGTGGATACTTGACAGGGAAGGGGGTGGGGCCGGGGTCTGTGTGTGTGTTACTCCAATTCTGATTGGATGTGTTATTAATCATGTTGTGTCAATCATGGCAGAGATTTCATCTTTAAAAAAACAATAAAAACCACAGCTTTTTGCTAAAACCTCCAACAAATAGACAACACGCCAATTGAAGAACACTGGTATATGCAGTCGAAATTGTGTCCACAATCCAGTGAGACAGCCTCTGCTTCGAGAGGGTTAGACCCAGGGTCCTTACACTGTAACAAAAGAAGAGCTGGCCAGACTGACGCAGAGCTCTTGTTCTGTTAACATAACATCTCACTGCTGATACAGGAGCTGTGCACTGACAGAGCCTGTAGCTCACTGACTTGCTTTGTGGAGGTGATGGCTAACAAAAAGGTCATAGAGAGACACTTCAACTCTATGGAATGCGTAGGCTCAAACAAGGCCTTAGTGAGAGCCTCCAGTACCACATCTAGACTCCACTCAGGGAGGACATCCTTTCTAGCGAGCACGGTTGAGAAAACCTGTCGCCAGGACATGAGCGCCTGGGGACACCGAGTCAATGGGGAGATGGCACGCAGATATGGCTGCCAAGTACACTTTCAGCATAGAGGGAGATTTACGCGCCTCTAGCAGTTCTTGCAGAAATTGTAAAATGGCCACAGTAGGGCAAGAGATAGGGTCATGTGACTGAGAACAGATGAACCAGTCATCCAGGTAATTCAACACCCTGATCCTCTGCTGCCACAAGGGAGTCAGGATGTCATCCACACACTTTGAAAATGTGTGGGGTCTAAGGAGAGACCAAATGGCAGCACAGAAAACTCGAAGATGCTTCCCTGAAAAGCAAAGTGGAGATATGTCCTGTGCGCAGAACCAATAGGGTTGTGAAAATACATGTCCTTTAAGTCCACAGTAGTGAACCAGTCAGTGAGAGTCTGGAGAATGTGATGGTGTGTGACAATTTGGAACCTCCTTTCCCTCAAGAACCTGTTGAGGTGTCTCAGGTCGAGGATGGGACAAAAGCTGGCATGCTTCTTTGGCACCAAAAAATACCTCGAGTAGAACCCCTCATCTTGGGAGGTGGTTTCTATGAGGCGGATGGCTTGTTTGAGAAGTAATGAAGCTACTTCTCATTTAAGGGCCAAGACATGGAGAGGGTTGCTCACGGAAGTGACCGTGATCCCTCGAAAGGGAGCAGGACTTGTGCAAAACTGAAGCATGTAGCCTGTATGTACGGTGGTGAGCACCCAGTTGTCTGAGTTGCAAGTGTGCCAATATTGTAGCTGGTGTTGTGTAAAGGGTTGGGTCTGAGGCCGCAAGCCTTAAGGGGCTCTGCTGGGGCTGCTGAGGTTAAAGTGGAACCCATTGTGGGGGCTGCCTGGGGCGGAGTTGGAACTGCCTCAGAGATCAATGTTGCGCTGGGATCCTACATCCAGGTTGACCCAGTTGTTAGCTACCACAGAAGCCTGAAGCCAGTGCCTCAGGTCGTCACGCAGGGCAGTGGGGATCTGGATCGTTCGAGTCATCGTGTGAGTCACATGTGGATGCAATTGTCTCATTGGGACAGCCAAAGCTGCCTGCGAGCTACCACAAGGCTTGCCAAGCTGCAGCCCAGGGCTTGTCCTTGGAAGCCAGAGATCTGGAGCAGTGTACTTGAAACCAGGCGCAGCTTTGAAGCCATTGGTTCAGGTAGAGGTGCCGACTGCAGTACTTCATCTAGGTACGCCATAAAGACGTCTGACGTATTGGCCAGGCATGTGATTTGTGCTTCCCGCCACATATGCTTTCATTAAGTGGGTCTCCGTTACCCTGTATTTAACAATAGGGCATGCAGGGTATTTATGTAGACCCCCTACTGGAGGGACTCGTACCAGGGCCGCGATGGTCGAGTCCACTGGTGGAAATTTTGTCAAGCCCAGTTCCCCTGCACCTTCTATGGAAGCAAGCAGGGCTGCTCGTTTAAGCACGCTCGGTGCCGAGGCTGGGTGGTTCCAAGTGGACTATACTTCTTCTAAGAAGTCTGGGAACACCGGAAAGGGCTGGGGACGAGGGATAGGAGGCTGAATGTTAAAAACTGATCGGTGCTGTTAGGACGCTGCTTTCCAAGATACCTGCAGGAACTTGGTGGCCTGCTCCATAAGCAATGGGATCAAGTTTGGGTTAGGGGAAAATCCAGAGTCAGGGGTTGGGCCCATCTCAAAGGTCACTCCTGGACCTGTCCCTCTTCCTCCTGATGGAGGGGGAGACTTTCCCATGAGGCCACGATTAAAATCGCATCTTGCTCCTCCTCAGCCATGCTGACATCCAGTTCTGGAACATCTAGGGTGACCACCGGTGCAGGCAGGGTCAGCTCCTGGGCTGGTGTTATCAGCTGAGCTTGGGCCGGGGCAGGGGCTTGAGCCTGCTGCCTGGCCAAATACTTATGGATTTTGGACATTTCGTTTTTGAAGTCCATAATATCCTGTGCCTGTAGAGTGCTTGGCCAGCTTAGCACTCCGTGCAGAAGACCGGGAACGGGTGCGAGACTGAGGCGCCTGTCGGCAGCTCTGACATAAAATGCTCAGCAAATACCTGACCTGTGGCAGGCATATCCAAAAAGTAATGGTTGGTGGTCATCTTCAAATTGAAAGGGAACTTCCACTCCAAGACAGTGCTCGAAAGGCCGTTTGAAGAGGCCGGAGTTGCTGTGAGGATGCCAGGACTCCAGGAACCCAGAAGTAGGTCAATTTAGGAGATGTTGCTCCCAAACAGTATAGAGAGGGTTTACTTGGTGTAGTATGTTCCTGGAGAGGGGCGTTCCTTTTAGTGGGACTAGCAAGAGCCTTATGTGGAAAACTTATTTTTAGTCGTGTTTTGTTTTCTTTATTAAATCTGACACTAGGGCTACCATTGCTGGTACCCTAGTGGCAGCACCTGTGTTGTAATTAAATCTGTACGCCTGTGTGGTGTGTCAACACGTAATGCTCTGTGTCTGCCTCAGTATTATTCAGTGACGGCCCATGTTTGTAACATCACCCTGTTACATTATATCACATAAGTGAGGCCTTGCCCGATTCATATCACCCATCGTAATAAACTGGGAACTGTAAAGAGAATCTGAACAAAGAAAATGTTTCCAACTACTGTATTGGGGTGAAAACATGGTGTGAGTCTCATTCAAAGCAGAGTAATTCTTAAGGAGGGACATAGCATGTAAAATTAGAAAGGAGCTTTCAAAAATAAAGAAGATACATCTGAATAATACAACTCAGGACAGTCTACAATACAAAATTCATGTCTCAATTTACACAAAAGAATAATAAAATATTATATATTTATAAAAGAATGGAAAGGCAGAACAGACATGCAGAGAATAAAAAATGAATTAAAGAAGCGTGGAGAAGAAAGAAGGAATTCAAAATTAACAAGGCTGTATTGTCAAATGCTCAGTATAATACTCCAGTGTTAAAGTGCTATAGAATATTCTGCTTCAAAGAACAAAAGTTATTTAGCATATTCTGATGGTATTGCACTTGTTTGAAAATTTACACAACTACCAGTACATAATGTCACTCAAATGAGCAACACATTCCCACACTGGGATATATATATATATATATATATATATATATATATATATATATATATATATATATATATATATATATATATATATATATATATCGTATATATATCACCCTGGGAATGTGTTGCTTGTAAGAAACAAAAGGTATCTAACATTAAAACACTGAATGGTGGATCAACACACCAACATGTTTGACCGCTATACCAAAAGTTATCTGGTTCATAGCCTTCCTTTGTCGTTTAAACTAGGCGCTTTGAGGGGTAAAAAGAGATGAGGTCAGCTATCCCCCCTATATTGGAAGGGGATGGATATCTATTCCCATCCCCTTAAAACACGTTATACAGGTCTGTATGCTGCGTTAGGGAGATTTGATTCTGATTTGTATGTGATTGTTATTACTCTATAATACAATAGATGAGATAGCTTACCCCCCAAATGAAAGTAGGTTTAAAGAACATTATGTGCTTTTTTTAGGTTTCACTAATTTGGACCAATTTATAGCGGTTGCACTGTAACCCCAGGTTTTACGGGAAAGTACTTAATAAGCATATACATGATGGAAAACTAATTGAGTCAGTTCAACTTACCATATGTGTACACCCATGACCTGAATGGCACTGGTCAGATTAAGGCATTGCCCTTCTTTTTCCAAAAGCACAGATGCTGCCACTAAAGATGCAGTTGAGAGAGGTGAAGGGTCAATAGAGTATAAGGATAGCTCCTTTAATGCAACTTCCTTTTTCCTAACTGCAGCTGGCCTAGGCCTTAAATAAATACATCTAATTTAGGCTGAAACTTTTTAAGAAAAGTCTCCTGCCAATTAAATCAAATTTTGAAAAATACTGAAATGTGATTTTTGCCTATGCACAGACAGCAATAGGTTAAAGAACAGCACAATGTTATACTGGGCCTTTATTAAGTAGATTGTTTAAAGTTGCTTTGATGATGTTAATGTGGATGAGGGAAAATGCTAACCTTGTTAACTGTGTTTTGTTACCAATAGTGTTTATGCAGTATCTCTGTTATAATGACCTTTGTTATATTGTTGTAAATGTTGTTGTACATTTGTGGTTATTTTTGTACAGTTATAATATTATATTGTCATGTGCGTTGACACATTGCTTACTACTGCTATGTATTAAGTCGCTTTTGTCAAACCAACTTGTATTTCCATGTATATAAGGTATCTCTGTAGCACCAAATGCTTGTGAGAGATTAATGTTTGTACTGAATGCATCTCATTATAAAAAGTAAGGTAAGCTGTCAAGTCTATTGTTTTTTGAGCATATCTCAAGTAGACTCAAGTTTAGTACTATATTCCACCGCAGAACTCTTTATATGTACCATTTGTGCTTCTGTGTATGTTCACATTGGTAAACATCTGTGTGCAGCAGTAATATAATATAATTGATTAATATAATTATTAATGTCATTAATATAATTCTGTTAAACGTTTGGTAACCCCCACTTCCTTCACACCACCACACTTCTTCAAAAAGTACACACACAAAACACTTGATTTTTTTGTGAAGATTTTTTTGTGGACTATTGTTACCTTTCTAAATGTATTATCTCATTACCTATGGACTGGCTGTGTAGCAACCAGAATACCAACACAGCAGTTCCCAACTGAGCTAAGAACTATTAAAGCTAGTAGGTGTCCTGTAACAATGTATATCTGTTTTCTGAAAGATACCAATCTTAAGTTATCTGCTAGTTAGTAGATATAAGCATTACTTTTGTATGTTGGTGTGGCAGGGCAGAAGACAGCCCTGCACACAATTAAAGGGGGTGGGACAAAGCACTGCATGTAAATAAATGTGTTGTGTTTGTTTAGCACGGGTGAATGTTCAAGGGCGGGTGTTCAAGAAGTGAAGAGAGAGAGAGAAAAAAAACAGAAAGTAAAAAGGATAGCAATTGCTACGCGTGATGGAAGCACCAGCACGGTACTTAGTTTGTTTCATTGATTTCGAGATCTGTTTTTGTTTAAACTTTTATTTTGCTCTGTGAGCATTGTTTTTCATTTAAATATTTATTTTATTTTTGTTTCAACAAAAATGGTGCACAAGAGAAATTTTCACTAGTCGTACCTGTCTGTGTGTATCTCTTTCTGGTCTGGGAACGTCATCACTGCTCAGCTACCAACACAGCACAAAAAAAAAAGATGCTATAAAGATCGGGGATGTGATAAGATACTGTATGTTTCTCAAACACATTAAACACAATTTCTTTTAAGGTCAAAAGGTTTACATAGTTTTAAAGTAGTGTATTATTAGCAGACATCTAACAAAAGTTAATTCTTGCTTTATGCATTGTTTAACTTCACCAGTTCTCTGATAATGCAAGCAGTTTTAACTTTGTGAGGACAAAATGCAGACTATTTACAAAATATTTCTGCACCCTTAATCTGATCTGTCTGCAGTTAAACAACACCAATGTATAACCACCTCTAGCATCCATAAAACCACAGGAAAATGGGAAAATACTCTATTAAAATGTATTGTACCTGTTTTTTTTTTTTTTTTTTTTTTTTTTTTTTATGGTTTTAAAATACCATCCAAATACAAGGCCCTTTACTGACCCAAATATATAAAATACATGATACACACTAAAAATATACTTAAGTGAATACAGGTCTATAATGGGTTTTGATTTTTTTGAGAATTGACATTCCAGAATCCAGTTCAGCTTAACTCATTGCTGCAAAGGTTATTAATTATTTTGAATGCCACCTAAAATGCTAACTATGACACCATTCTGCATGTGACATACAGCATATGTGCACAAAACTGAAAAGTGTTGGAACCTATATGTGTTTTACCAGTAAAATAGAATTTAATTCAATGTTTCTCAGAAATTGCAATTATTTTAAGTGGTCTGCTGGGGAGCTTTGTCAAATGAGACTGAAACTGTATTATCATTACTATAGCATGCACAGGAAATGTTAAGATACCAGTTGACCACTTGGAAATTCTCAATAAATCAAAATAGTGTCACCAGACTCCTCAATAATGCTATCCAAGTCTCAAAAAGCTTGGCAAATGTCTGTGATATTCTTTGAGGGCTGGAAGCAGCAATCGAGTTTGTTTATGTTCGTGTTATGTCTGTGGTGAAAGGACTATGCGTATTGCTCAGATCCGTCTCTCGGCTCTTTTTCCGGAGAAAAAACGACTAAGAACCTGTGCTTGACGTCTTTTTGATGGACAGACAGGTTCCGATAAAAATTATGTCAGACCTGGTCAAAGGGTTAAATTAAAATAAAACAAGAAGTTTAAAAAATGTCAGCATTTATAGACCACATTTATTAAATTCAAAACTGTACTCCCTTATTCATTTTTTTTTCAAGAAATTAAAATTTTAGAAGTTGATACACTAGACTCTTCAGGTGAAAGTGGATATCAGGGCGATGTTCTCAGTCCTAAACATTCGCTGACACTATCTCTCCAGTATATTTTACTATGGCCAACAACAAAATATAATAAGATTTTAGGTACACTCAGCCCAGGAGTGCATTCAATGAGCAGAGCACCCAAGGGTGTTTCAAGGCTTTTCCTATTGAACGATGCACATACCGCGAGCCCTTCCTAACAGTAGCAAGTCAAACTCAGAGGTGCCTTGCTGGAGGATCAAAATGGCCGATCTGCATTATCAGTGCGGTGGCTGCAAATATATTTTTTTCAAATACGAATTTGTAAGATCATCACATATGTGATAAGTAATATTCTTGTTGTCATTTTGGATTTTTAAAACTTGAATTTTGAATTTTAAAAACAAATCTGCACCTATGTGAATGACAAGTTTAAGTACATTTATAAAAGAAAAATAATAATAATAAACGTTAACTGTGCGACCCAAAGGCGGGTGTTTAAGTTTAAGTCAAATAGGCTATTCTTTTTTATAAACGCCACAGGCTTTAGCCAATCAAAGCAAAGTAGTGATTGTTATGCAATAGTTGGGTGGGATCTTCCTCTCACACACTGAAATGTTTGCAAACCACATTTGATTGATAGTTTGTGAGGCAGTTGGTGAGGATCTGTTGAAAGTCTGTTGAAAAGTCCCAGACATTTATTTGAAAGTGCATTTTTTAAGTTAGTAGTAGTACGACGGTCGACATGGCAAAACAAATATGCACACACTTTTAAGTTTAGTTTAGTAGAACGGCTTGAGTGAACAGGATTAAGACAGCTGGCCGAATGTTGACAAATAGCACGAAATTGCTGTCATTTGACGACATATGTGTGATTTTCTGGTGTCATGACCATATAACTGCAAGCCCCAAAAATGTATCCTGTGTAAGGTAGAGCGGAGACGAGAGGATACTAACTAGGTAATGGTAAGTAACTGACTGACTGTCATTGCTGGTTTGGTGACACTGCCTGTTTGACTTTTTAAAAAGTGCATTCACTGCGAATATATGTAAGATATAGTGGTTGGGAGTGTTCCGTCTCTAGAGAGTTTTCCGTCTTAAAAATATTTTAGGAGCTGAAAAATTTGTGTGTGTTTGGAATGTGTACTGTAGCATCGAGAGCTGATTTTGTAAGCAAAAAATAAAAGTTGCTTTCAGCTTCTTGCAATTTACCATGAAAAAGTAAGCATTTTATTTTCCTTACACTATCTCACACTGTGAAGTCATACTTTTATCAGTGGCGTGCATTTGGCTACTATAGCAACAGTGTCAAACAAATATCGACTTCATGATTGGTGCATAAAAGCAGCATGTTCCACTCACTCGGGGTTGTGTGTTTGGTAAGTCATACTACAATGACCTAGCGAGTCAGTGGCATGTATGATTACAATTTATTAATAATTTGAAGGTATCTGTGGTTTTAAAACTTCATAATTATTTCTATGTAGTATTAGAAATGTAAAGAAATACAAAAACTTGGGTTTTGTCATTTAAAGTTTGCCGTTAACTTTTCTCCCGTGGTATAAGATTTATTTTAAAGGCGGCATAATATGGACATTGCACGTTCCTTTTCATTAGCGTGTCAACATAATTTAAAAAGTTTTACAAAAATGTTGCTGAATTTGTCACTCAAAGCTGTTTTAAAAAAAAAAAAATCTATATTTGTCTGTGTGAGGCGAGAGTGTATTAAATGGAATGTCCAGACAGTAATTTATGTGTACAGAAATAAAATAATTTATTTTTATTTTCTATACACAACAAAAAGGATTAAATAACAAACGAAAAACAAAATGGTGTGAGGGAAGGAGTGCAGGGGTGAAATCCAAAACAAACTGATGACTCGTCTTTAATTTGTCTTCGTGGTGACCATAAACAAAAAAAAAAACAAAAGAAATGTTAGTATTTCAAAAAAAACCCGCTGCACAAAACCAGTATCTCCCTTCACCCGTGACTCCTCCTACTTTTACTTTCGGACCAACCCCGAACACAGTAGTACGTTCCCTTTAGTATGTAATGTCCCGCCTCTGTAGTCAGTGGAACACCAATCCCCAACCGACACGTGTCCTTATCCTTCACTTGACTCCAGTGGCTGGAATTTACATACTCGTACTTCCGCCCCTCACCAAGGTGCCGCCCCTCAAAAGATGACTTTTGCCATGGTCACGAGATCTTGGTAAGGGAAGTCCCGAGTTGGTTTGATGCCACCTACTGTCGGGAGGCTGAATCACAGACCGAAACCCCTTTGACTCATCACATATCCCACCCCTCAGAGTGGAGCCGAAGGAACACTCGGAAACCTCTAACCCTTCCCTTTTACCTCCCTCCCGGGAAAAAAAATCAGCATTTTGATGTAACTTACCCGCACGATACCTTATTTGAAAGGCGAAGGGTTGGAGCGCCAGGTACCACCGCGTAATCCTAGCGTTTGAATCCTTCATCGTGTCTAACCACTTTAAAGAAGCGTGATCTGTGATGAGTACAAAGGGTCGTCCCAGAAGATAGTATTTTAAAGATTCCACTGCCCATTTCACTGCCAGGCATTCTTTCTCCACTACCGAATACCTCTGTTCTCTGGGCAGTAACTTCCGACTGATGTATAGTATCGGGTGTTCTATACCATCTCTCTCCTGGGACAGAACCGCCCCCAGACCAGTCTGCGATGCATCTGTCTGCAGGACGAACTCTCGGCTGAAATCCGGGCTTATTAATGCTGGGGCCTGACTCAAATTAGTTTTAATAGATTCAAAGGCTGTCTGACACTCTGCACTCCACTTAATTTTATTTGGAGCGTTCTTTTTAGTGAGATCAGTGAGAGGGGCGGCTATAGTGGAAAAGTGTGGAATAAAGCGGCGGTAATAACCAGCCAACCCTAACAGTGATCTCACCTGGGTTTTCGTGGTAGGTACCGGTGAATCCAACAAAGCCTGGACTTTTGAAACCAACGGTTTCACTCTACCCTTACCCATTATGAAACCTAAATATTTAGTTTCTTCTTTTCCAATAGCGCACTTTGCCATGTTCGCTGTGAGCCCCGCCCTCCTCAGAGACTGTAAGACGGCTTCTAATCTAGTCAAATGTTCTCTCCAGGAAGAACTATAAATGACTACATCATCGATATACGCAGCTGCATACTCTCGATGAGGTTGTAAAACCCTGTCCATTAGTCTCTGAAAAGTAGCAGGCGCTCCATGAAGTCCGAACGGCATAGTACAAAATTGAAAAAGACCCTCTGGGGTTGAAAATGCCGTTTTCTCACGAGAGGCTTTCGTTAATGGAATTTGCCAATATCCTTTCGTCAGATCCAGAGTTGAAATAAACCGAGCTTGCCCCAGTTTGTCTAAGAGTTCATCTACTCGAGGCATGGGATATGCATCAAACTTGGAGATAGCATTCACCCTCCTAAAATCGATACATAATCGTAGTGACCCATCTGGCTTGTCTATTGGTACTATTGGGCTACACCACTCACTTCGGGAAGGTTCAATTACCCCAAGTTTCAACATACACTCCACCTCCCTTCGAACAGAATCTCTCCGACTCTCTGGAATGCGATACGGTCTCTGTCTAACTCTTAGACCTGGCGGAGTGATAATAGCATGTTCGATCAAATGCGTTCTTCCAGGCACGTTAGAAAACACATCACTGAACATTTTAATTAGATTGCTTACCTCTTCACGCTGATCAGGAGTTAATTGTTCCCCCATCGGGACCTCAATTGCTGACTCTGACTCAATTGAGGGTCCAAAATCCTCTCCCTCCTGTACAGGAGATATAAAATGGACTTCCCGTTCTTTCCACGGTTTCAGGAGATTAACATGATAAATTTGACTTTCTTTCCGACGCCCAGGCTGTCGGATCTCATAATTGACTTTACCAATTGCTCGAATAACCTGAAAGGGACCCTGCCATTTAGCAAACAACTTAGATTCCGATGAGGGCAACAATAACAACACTTTATCTCCAGGTCGAAAGTTCCGAATTCTTGCATTTTTATTGTAGCTTTGTTGCTGCTTCTGCTGTGCCGCTTTGAGATTGTCATGTGCCAATCGACCGACTAATTCTAAGCGATCGCGTAACTGCAACACGTATTTTACTACATTTTTAGACTCCTTTGACTGTTCTTCCCAGCCTTCTCTTATGAGATCCAAGATACCCCGCGGCTGCCGACCGTACAAGAGCTCAAACGGGGAAAACCCCGTTGAGGATTGTGGTACCTCGCGAACTGCAAAGAGCAAGTAGGGAAGCAGTTTAGCCCAATTGCGTTTTTCTTGATCTACAAAGCGGCGCAACATATTTTTCAAAGTCTGATTAAATCGTTCAACAAGCCCATCCGTTTGTGGATGAAAAACTGAGGTTCTAATTGAACGAATTTTCAATAATTTATATAGTTGCTGAATACAGTCTGACATAAAATTAGTGCCCTGATCAGTGAGAATTTCTTTCGGGATTCCCACCCTAGAGAATATTTTTACCAATTCATTCGCTACAGCTATTGCATTCATAGAGCGTAAGGGAACAGCTTCTGGATATCTCGTTGCGTAGTCCACTACTACTAAAATATACCGATATCCTGACTCTGTTCCCTCCAGAGGGCCTACTAAATCTACACCAATCCTTTCAAACGGTACCCCAATAATTGGAAGTGGAACCAGAGGTGCGGGGCGAACTGACTTAGGGGCAGCTAATTGACATTCAGGACACTCCGATACATACTTCCGCACAAGACCATAAACCCCAGGCCAAAAAAACCGGGCCAGAATTCGTTCCTGAGTCTTTTCAGTTCCCAAATGACCTGAAAATGGAATGTCATGCGCCAATCTCATGATTTCTGACTGAAAAGGCCTAGGAACCAATAACTGTTTTACGAGCTGTCCCGTCCCGGGAGCCCGGGTTATTCTATATAATAAGTGCCCAGATACAGAAAAATGCGGAAATACCACCGGTTGTCCTTCCTGCATATCCTTCCCCTCGATATATCTAACCCGTTTCCAAGCATACTGTAACGTGGGATCATTTTGTTGTTCATATCCCAAGTCAATATCTCGGTCCCAATGGCTAGGTACACAGAGAGGAGTGTCTTTTATTACATGACCTTCCACCTCAGTAACCTCGCAGCCCCGGTTACACTGAATACCTACTCCCTTTCCTTGCCGTTTCAACGATTGGTTTACTTTTGTGTCAGACCCCTCCCCTTGTCGTCTCAGAGTTCCCTCATATTTTTCCACCCGACGCTCTCTTTTTGTTTTTCTTGGGCGGATTTTAGGGTTAAACAGGTCGGATTGCAACGGAAAAATCTCGCCAATTGTTTTCTCCTGTTGCTTTAATTGTCCCCTGGTAGAAACTAAGACCATTTCCCGACCTAAAATACGATCAAAAAACGGCCAGTCTCTTCCCAGGAGAACAGGGTATGGTAAACATTGCGCTACAGCCACTTTAACGCAAGCTGAATAATCACCTACAATAAGTCTAACTTTAGTGGTGGGATAAACCCGAGTTTCTCCATGAATACAGGAGATAGCCACTTTACCCTGTGGCTCCCAGGCTACCCCATCCAAGAGAGCTTGCCGAATCAATGTTTGTGCACACCCAGAGTCCGCAAATGCGTAAGTACTCTTTCCCCCGACCTGTACTCTTAACTGATAAGGGCCCTCCCGACATTCCCCAGTGTTCCTACCTGTTACTGCTGACCAGGATCTTGTCGCCAGGTCCACCTTTATTACTGGACAATTCCTGGCAATGTGTCCAGGCTCATTACATTGGTAGCACACTTGGTTAGGAGGCATCAACGGAGTTAATCTGTCCTGCGAGTCCGCGACCGGCAGGTTAGGGGGATTCTCTCTCGCCCAGGATGGGGCTAACCTCGACCTCCATGGTCTGAAGGTCCGGTTACCCCCTCTGGGCTTCATTGGTTGGTTGGTCCGAGTTAGTTTAGGGGCAGGAGTGGGGTCTGACCCGGCACCTTCGTTTGCGTCTTCGTAGGCCTCCGCCAGGAGGAGGGCATCCTCGAGAGTGGTAGGTCTATTCCTCTTAATCCACTCTCGATTCCCTGGCGGTAGTATAGACGCAAACTGTTCTATAACTATTTTCTGCACCAGTTCTTGGGGTGTATGTTCTTCTGGCCGCAGCCACCGGGTGCACTGATCTAAAAGATATTGTCCCGCAACCCGGGGCCGCATCCCCTTGGACAGCTGGTATTCCCGAAAACGGCGCCGGTATGTTTCCTCCGTGATCCCGAGGCGTGAGAGAATGGCTTCTTTAACTTTAACATAGTCCCCTGCATTCGTGGCCGTCAGGGCTCGATACGCTGCCTGAGCTTCCCCTGTCAGGCAGGGTGCCAATTTCATGGCCCAGTGTTCCCTAGGCCACTCTGCAGCTTCTGCCACTCTCTCAAACGTAATCAAGAAAGCCTCGGGATCATCTTCCGAGGTCATCTTCTGAAGATTAGGCTGAGCTGCAAACATCCGGACAACCGCTCTCTCTGATGTTGATATTGATAGTTTTTCTACCAGCTGTCCCAAGAACTGGGCGAGCTGTTCCAGGTGCCGTGTCTCTCTCTCCTCTCGCTTCTCCTCCTGCTCCCTAAACATTGTCAAAACTGTAGCTGGATCCATTTTCACTTCTGACACCACGTGTGAGGCGAGAGTGTATTAAATGGAATGTCCAGACAGTAATTTATGTGTACAGAAATAAAATAATTTATTTTTATTTTCTATACACAACAAAAAGGATTAAATAACAAACGAAAAAACAAAATGGTGTGAGGGAAGGAGTGCAGGGGTGAAATCCAAAACAAACTGTGATGACTCGTCTTTAATTTGTCTTCGTGGTGACCATTCATAAACAAAAAAAAGACAAAAGAAATGTTAGTATTTCAAAAAAACCCGCTGCACAAAACCAGTATCTCCCTTCACCCGTGACTCCTCCTACTTTTACTTTCGGACCAACCCCGAACACAGTAGTACGTTCCCTTTAGTATGTAATGTCCCGCCTCTGTAGTCAGTGGAACACCAATCCCCAACCGACACGTGTCCTTATCCTTCACTTGACTCCAGTGGCTGGAAGTTACATACTCGTACTTCCGCCCCTCACCAAGGTGCCGCCCCTCAAAAGATGACTTTTGCCATGGTCACGAGATCTTGGTAAGGGAAGTCCCGAGTTGGTTTGATGCCACCTACTGTCGGGAGGCTGAATCACAGACCGAAACCCCTTTGACTCATCACAGTCTGCTTGTTATGTTTGTTTACAGCCAACACAATATCCTTGTACCTGAGAAAATGCAGTGAAAACAAAAGCAGCCATATTTAGCTGGTATTCTCAGCACAGCTAAGATTTTAGTTTTGGTTTGAAGGCAGCAGGAGCTTAGACTGATTTTTAATATTTGCTTGTCAGACGCCCTTATGCAGGACGACTTACACAGGTAACATAAGAACATAAGAACATAAGAAAGTTTACAAACGAGAGGAGGCCATTCGGCCCATCTTGCTCGTTTGGTTGTTAGTAGCTTATTGATCCCAAAATCTCATCAAGCAGCTTCTTGAAGGATCCCAGGGTGTCAGCTTCAACAACATTACTGGGGAGTTGATTCCAGAACAAGTTATTACAATACAGCTAAGAATAAAAGCAATACAGATTTATTGTTTGGGGATTTTTGAGTTTTGTTCCATAATACATTAACAATCTTCACTGAAACATTTTTTGCAGTTGTTGTGCACAGTGTGTTTGTTATGGTAGGTTGTATGCAGTGTGCTTTATATTTGTGGTGTATACGTGCAACTACTGTTGTAAACTGCAAAAAAAGTTTGCCTACTTCACTCGGCACCCTACATTCTCAGTCTTGGCTACTTTGCTCTGCTCAAACCCTGGGGAGATATTGGATGATTTCAGAGTTTTAATTGATTTAAATCATGTTTGTAATGTAAACTATTTCCTGTGATGTCAAACCTTTGCTACTTGCCCATCCACCCAAAGTTGGGGCCTACCCAAATTTCCATTCCTAGCTACGCTCCTGAAGTAAAAATTTAGATAAATCAATCCTTTTTTAAATACCACTATACACAGCTCTAACAATAATATTCACACAAATTATCATTTTGAGATTCAGTTTTTATTAGGGAGCTCCCCTAAATCCCTTGTTTAGAAATATACAGGGTACTAATGCTTGTGTGTAGCCATCTGCCATGTGGGTGCATGCATTTGCTGCTGAGCGGCAGGCAGGAGACTGAGATGGAGGTAGAAGTTGATATGCCCTGCAGGCGAACATGATTTGTTTACATATCAACACACTGAACAGCTAACGTGACACCACCAGTAATAATAGCGCACGGAGCACATACAACACAGTGTACAGAAATTTTGGTGGGATCTACAGTCTCTGTACTAATTTTCTCTGTTCAATAAAATACTAATGTTGATGAAGACCTTGATCATGGCGGAGTAACTGTTAGGGTGGATCTGTGACGGGCAGATACACAACGGATTACTGTACTTCATTTAATTTTTTTTTTTTAAATACAAAAATTGCAAAACTCATTTAAAGCGACTGTTTTAATATGAAGCGGCCTCTTACCTGCTATTCTGAAACTGCTCGCTCCTAACAGACCATTCTAGACCCACTAACATATTTTACAGGGTGCCACAAGAGAGCTCTCTGCTTATTGAACGCACTCCTATTGTTATTGTTTACATTTGCTGATCAGCTGAATTTCCATTCTAGTGGACAGTAGCTTTGTTTTGTGAAATTTCAACTATTTAAAAACCATTGGAAGTCATGTCCCCATTATAACCTGTTGGTAACAACTACACTTATAATTCAGAATGTCATTGACATTCTAAACATTTAACAAATGTAACATTCTATATAAGCATTTAGAAATATGTCAATTCAATATTCAACAAAACTCCCCAGAAAATGCAGACAAAACTTTGTTTTGTCAGATATGACAGGCATGACATAATAAAGAGTGTGCAAGACAGTTGTCAGGTGAAAATCTCCTTCTTGCTTGATTATATCGGTACATCTTTTGTAACCAGCTTTTTGCTCCTTGGAATGAATGACTGACATCAAAGTATGATTATTAGTAGGGACTAGTTGTTTGTTTCCCATAACTCTACAGTTTGAACACAAAAATAATAACCTCCACATTCATCCACTGCATATTTCAAACCAGAGTCTGCTAAATCCCTTTAAAATGTTGTTTAGTGCCAACAACATTTTTACAATATGGTATTATCTGGTGTAGTGCACACTGCTTTGTCTGTTCTGTGTTGTACATTGTAACAACCGTGCTTCTTCAGTGACCCTTCAATGTGATTTAATGTTAGATGTCAATATGGTTATTATGTATAATAAGCTACTTACGATGATACCTCATTAGCAGATACATTGGCAGTCAAAATAAAACCTCAATCTATTTTCAACTATGCTGGTCTTTAAAAACACTAAGAGATATCTTGTGAAAATGTATGCTGTATTGTGGCTTTAAAAAAAAAAAAAAAAAACATATTACATCACAACAGTGCCAAGTAGAAATGTTATTGGTGTATTTTATAGAATTGAACTCTGTGTGATATATAGAGGAACTGGTTCATACAGCTTTTAGTTTGAAAATGCAGGCTTCAGAACTTTGAACTGCAATGTCATCACCTATTAAAAATCCATCCTTCAAATGTGTTTGCAGTTCACTGAAACCACATTGTTTACATTCATCTGTAGTAGACAGCCTGCAGGTAGTGGGAGAGACACAAAGGGTAGCGGATTTAAAAAGGAAAAAAAAAAAAAAAAGAATGTCCAGGTTAGTTTAAGGATTTTGAATTTAAATTTAGACCAGTATTTGAATTGTTGATTTATTGTAGACATACTTGTCTGAAACTTCATTTGGTTTAGATTTATTTAAGGCGCCTATTTCCTGAATGTATGCATTATGATGAGATGCTTGGGGTAGTTCCAATTGTGATGCATTATTTTGAGGTAGATTATCGTTTTTGTTTGATTTAAAAAGTTTGATTCATTATTATAAACGGCTGGTGGAATTCCCCATCTAAATAACACAGCTAAAATAGCACCTTCCCACTATAATAACTAGAAAACTACTTGCTTATTGGACTTTGTGACAGTACGTATTGAAATAAGAAGGCCAACTGAGGATACTGGATAGTCTCCATCTTGCAGGCCTGTGCTGTTTTTGTTTTGTTTCCTGGGGTTTTAGAAATCATGTGATATTTTGAAATGTGAACTCTGTTGCATTTGTCCTCTCTTTATGGTAGCCAGTAGTATAGAAGCAGGTGGAGTCAACAGGATTGTCAGTTAAAAAGTTGTGTGAACACTTTGAAAATATGCTCCATTTACTTGTTGTCAAAAACATGTCCATAAGAAGCAAGGCAATTGTACTAAGGCTCATTAAGGGGGACCTATTATCTTAATGCTTCAAAACCTTTTGCTTTTGTTTCAAACAATTTTTTTGCAGTCAGCCTATGATATATTTGTATGGTCTGACTGGAAGTAGAATATTCCCCCATATTGGAGGAGACAGGGCGGTGCCAGGACATAATTAAAGTAAGCCCAACTTTGTTTAAAATTTATCAGAGATCTTGACAACTCATTTGGCATTCCTGTGGTCAAATGGACCATACCCTAAACCACCTTTCCTATTCTTTAAAATTTAGTACAAAAACAGTACAATAAAAGTCCCTGCTAGTAGAATGGGGATTAGAACTGAATTTATGACTAGCACTCCTTTATTTATTTATTTATAAACATGACAACACATTACATACCATACATTTGGTGTCGTGCCACATGTATAAAAGGAGCCAGCTATCCATGCAGACATGCATTTTGTCTCGCTCGACCCAGGTCAAAGCGTGTCGGCCCACACCCTGAGGTGGGTCGCTGCCAACCCGAGCCAACCTGGGTATGACCCAGATATGTGGTTTCACACTACGCAATCTGAACTGTCATGCTGGTATTTTGAGTAGGCTATTTATTAATTCATTCATTGTTTTTACAATAATGGTACTGTAATAAAAAAAAAGACTTACAGACATGTTTGAATTATAAAAATATGAGCCAACTGTCCCTAAATGTGTGTGTGTGTCTATATATATATATATATATATATATATATATATATATATATATATATATATATATATAATATTGTGTATTGTTATTATTATTATTGGGGTTACAACATTGGGGTCTTTTTGACTAGCTGTGGCAATGTGCCCCACCCCTGTGTGTATTTTTGTGTTATATGTTGAGTGTTTGTGTTAATGTTGGTGTATAGTCATTGGTACAAGGGATATAAATGGGTCTTTGTAACACGAGTGATTTAAAATGTATATTTGTATTTAGGCACGAGGAGTGCACAGTATTTCACGTGCAGTTAAAATGTAATAATATGTGAGCACGGGAAATTGTACTAAATTAATTCCCAAGCAGTTGTACCAAGACTCCAATTGAATGATTGATTAGCAATTGAGTCTCAGTACAGCTGCATAAAAGCAGCATGTTTTCACTCACTCGGGGTTGTGTGTTTGGTAAGTGGAGAACAAGTGAGAGAGAGAGGAGAATTAATTTAAAATATAAACAAATGCACTCGTGCGGGAGGACTCGCACAATACTTGTTTGGTTGGTCCGCTTTGTGTGTCTGTCTATTTACTTTGGCCAACGTGCAGTTTTGTTTGTTCAGTCAGTGTTTTCTGTTTTGTTCAACCTTTTTATTTGCAATAAACCAGCGAAGCAAGTGCATTTACCATTTCACCCATCCTGTCTGTGTTGTTCATTTCCTGGTTCTGACGTCACCACATAGCCAGACAGTGGTGGGATAAACACCTCTAAGTGTTAGACTAGGGAAAGTGTTTTTTTTTTTTTTAATTTATTTTTGAAAACTGTTTCTTGTTAACAAAAACAAAAAGAAAAATAAATTGAGAGAAGACCCTGTCAGGCTGTAGGAGTGGATTCTGGAGAATGCAGGGCTGGAGGTTCAGTCCATGCCCATAGCCATCCGGGTCCTGTGGCTGATGGACAGCAAGCGATGGGAGGCCTGGGAGCGACAGCACACACCCAATACCCTGGAGGAAGGTGTGGAGTTGGTCCTCTGCTACCTGGAGGCAGTGATAAAGGAAACTGCTGCTCAGGTAGTAGGGTCTCCAGAGAGAAGTCATGGGCTGGTCTGGTGTCCAATTGAGGGAGACCGCCCTTTGACTAATGATGGATTGCCCGGGGATGCCTTTCCACCTCCATCAGCAGAAGAAGAATGCCTACTGTCCCCATCTCCACCAGCAGAGGAAGAATGCCTGATAGTTTTGCCTCCAGAGCCAGAGGGAGAGTTCCCACTGATGTCTCCAGAGCGAGAGGGAGAGCCGCACAAGTCCCCTGCAAGTGAGGGAGAGCCTCAAAAGTTCCCTGCAAGCGAAGGAGAGCTGCACCTGTCCCCTGCAAGTGAGGTAGAGCCGCACCTGTCCCCTGCAAGTGAGGGAGAGCCACACCAGTCCCCTGCAAGTGAGGGAGAGCTGCACCAGTGACGTGCAACAGGAGGAGACTACATGCTGCTCCTACCTTTGTTGCCAGGAGACTACATGCTGCTCCTACCTTTGTCGCCAGGAGACTACACGCTGCTGCCACCTCCACCGTTTCCACCACCAGGAGCAGCCTCTTAATCCGCAACCTCCACCGCCAGGAGCAGAGCAGTAGGAGCTTCTTTTGCCTCCACCACCTTCACCAGCAGGAGCAGAGCAGCAAAAGCTGCCTCTACCTCCACCAACGTGAGAGGACTGCTTGCTGCTCCCACCTCCACCACCAGAGGAGCGGGAGCTACCTCTACCACCCGAGGGAGAGGAGCTGTAGCTGAGTTTGCCACCGCCCGGGGATGCCTTCACGTCACCTCTGGGGGATGCTGAAGGAGCGAGAGGATGCCTGCCTTCCTAAGGACAAGGAGCTCGTAGGGCGGTGCATACCATGGACGTGTAGCGAAACATCGCTCGTTCCAACGGATGCCTACTGTAGTGGACACCAACGAGTGGACCGGACCTGGGGTTGCCTGCTGCTCCGCATTGCTTGGAGTTGCCTGCTGCTCAGCATCGTCTGGGTTTTCCTGCTGCTCCGCAGGGTACGAGGGAGAAGTGGAGCTCCCACTGCGACTTCTATGACCAGGGGCTCCCGAGTTTGCCTCCTAATGGTCCGCTGCAGCTGTCACCACCCAAGGGTCTGCTGCTGCCATCACCACCGAGGGTTCACTGCTGCAGTCGCCTGGGTTGCCGGAACTGGTTTGCCTGGGGTCACCAGAACTGCTTTTAATACTGATTGCATTAAAAATTGAAGCTTACTCAACTGTGTTCTGGTCTTGGATGTTCATCTGGGAGGTCAGGCTGGTGTCATGGAATCCCAAAAGAACCTGTAAAGAGAGAGAGAGAGAGAGAGAGAGAGAGAGAGGGAAATGGGAGGGTTAACTTGATTACACATAGATAAAAGTGTTTATTGTCACTCGATCAGCTCTCTACCAGTTTGGTGCGTTAAAGCACATAACATGTAAACATTTAAAGGCAAGATTGTATTGGTTCTAAACTGCATACCCCAATTAAATTAAGAAAATATATACGTTCAGCCCATACAGGGGCTTATGTAAGGATAAGTGCAAAACAGTCATATTGCAGCCAAAATCTGCATTATGCCTGCCCAAAATGTGTTTAGCTGCCGTAAAGTGGAATTTTAGTGGCCACTAAAAATGCAGCATATGTAAAGAAAGGTTTTCACCTGGTGTTCTGAACCCACTATCAAATTAGCACTTTGCCGTCATTGATGAATTTAAATCAGATTGAAATGTATTCAAATGAAGAGCATGAAATTGGGCAGGGATCTGGAATACTAAGTGGACACAAGCATCATAATGAGATGTAAAGATTTTGCCTTGTACTTTGTCAATTGCTGAACCTCCAGAAACTTTGCACCTCCTTTTACAAGGTGCAAACCATTATAGAAATTAGTAATAAAGAGCTGTGCAAAACCATATACCTTCAGAGACCTGTTATTGACCTCAGGATGGCTGCTGTGGTACACTTCCTGATGCAGCAACGCTTGGCTCTTGTTGAGGACAGGCACGAAAACCTTCAGAGGAAAAAAGCAAGACGGAAAGACCCTTCATATTCAAACCCAGGGTCACTTTGTTTGGGATGCTGGAGAATGCGGTGGTAAGGCATTATTGTCTCACTCAGCAGGTTATCCTAGACCTAATAGCTAAATTTCACCTGGTTGATTGTCCTCCTTGTAACACCGACAACATTCACTTTCTCCACTATAGAGGACCATATGGCCTCTTTGGAGGCATAACTGATGTTGGCTGAGGCTTTTCCAAATACATAATTCGTCATGTATCCACCTGTCACATATCCAGCATGATCAAGCTCTTCAGCACAGTGTGTGAGAACCAGAACCAGGTTTGGACACCGAAGAGTGAGTAAGCAAGTCAAAACCACAGACAGCTGGGTGAGTAGTCAGAGTTAGTTTATTACTGAACAGAGAAGATTAGTTCAGATATTGTAGATCCCACCAAAGTTTTGGTAAATTGTGTTGTGTGTGCTCCGTGCTCTGCCATTGTTGTTAGTATCACGTGAGCTGTTCAGTGTGTTGATATGTAAATAAATCCTGTTTGCCTGTGGGGCGTATCAACTTCAACCTCTGTCTCGATCTCCTGCCTGACAGCAGCGATTGCACACACCCACACCGCAGATGGCTATCCTGTCACAAGCATTAATACCCTGTATCTTTCTAAACAAGGGATTTAGGGAATCTCAAAACAGTAATTGTGTGATTCTAGTAATTATTACAACTGTGTATAACGGTATAATTCGCCCTTACTCTGGTCCCACCATAGTCATATACATGACAGGCTACTGTAACTCAATTTCATGTTGATTGATCTCAGCCGTAAATACTCTCAGCTCATCCCTCAGAAGACTTTTCTCTTCTTTTCCGTGTGCTAAGAGGACTTTGCTGCCCTTTGTATGACATTTTTCTGTTTGGTTTGATTTTAGAGCTCCACAAATCTCATACAGTGCCTACTGCTCTATGTAGTCCTAACTCACCTCACCTCTGGACGGTATGTGTGGCCACTAAATAGCCTGAATAGTGCTCATTGTGACCCTCATTATCATGATTGCAGCTAATTTT